>NC_090649.1:68390420-68642920 GCF_040937935.1 Hyperolius riggenbachi
GAAGGTCAATGGGGCAGTCGTATGGCCGGTGAGGTGAAAGAGAATCAGCCCCAGCTTTATCAAAGACATCCAAGAAATCATGGAACACAGCAGGGATAATGTCCTTCTTGGGAGAACTCAAACAAAACAGAGCCCCGGCTCGAGGAAAACAATATTGTAGGCAGTACTTGGAGAGGAAGGACACTTCTCCAGTAGTCCAATTGATAGCAAGGTCATGGGTACGTAGCCAGGGCATACCCAGAATTACAGGAAACAGGGGTGATGGAAGCAAATCGAAAGTTAGATACTCCTGATGCTCCCCTTGAATGGTCACGAGTAAGGGTAAGGTCTCGGAGATGATGGGACCAGACCCAAGACTGGATCCGTCGGCCAGTTGAATAGTGAGTGGTTGGCGTCTGGGACGCTTAGAAAGCTGGAGTCTTTGAGCCACAGATAAGTCCAAAAAGCAGGAACAGGCACCAGAGTCAATGATGGCTCTAACTTCGATTGTCCTTCCTTTGGGACCCTGCAACGAGAGCATAAGGGGAACATGAGTAGATGCAGGCGGAAGACAGGGAACTCTGCTGATACATACAGTAGAAACAGGCTCAACCGAAGGGCGAACAGGGCAGTTCAACCGGAAGTGGCCAGATGCTCCACAGTATAGGCACAAGTTGGATGCCCTCCTTCGTAGCCTTTCCTCAGGAGAGATAGCAGGTCGGGCCAATCCCAATTGCATTGGTTCAGGCTCTTCGATCGCGGAAGCTGAGTCAAAGACCGGACCAAAGGAGCTAGGCGGAGTGGGAAGGCTCCCTAAGGGACGAGTACCTCCAGACCTCTCCGCTCGTCTCTCCCTAAGACGTCTGTCTATCTGGATGGCAAGACGGATAAGTTCCTTTAGGGTGTCCGGAACTCCCACCCTGGCTAGTTCATCCTTGATTGCGTCTGACAGGCCTTGCCGGAAACGGAATTTTAATGCAGAGTCATTCCATGAGACATCAGCTTCCCACCGTCTAAAATCCGTGACGTATTCCTCTACTGGCCTTCTTCCCTGCCGTAGGGTCTCAAGAGCCAGCTCCGCCGATGAGGCTCTTCCCGGGTCATCATATAATTCCGCCATAGTAGTAAAGAAAGTATCCAAGTTGCTCAAAGCAGGATGCTGCTGTTCCACCATACGGAGCGCCCAGGCCTGTGGTTCTCCTTGCAGCAGAGCGATGACAGTGCCCACCTTAATCTCCTCGTTGGAATAGGTCCTTGGGAGTAAAGAGAAGTGAAGTCGGCAGGCACTCTGGAACCAGCGAAACTTCGTGCGGTCACCAGAAAACCGCTCAGGAAGAGGCAACCTCGGTTCAGGTGCGGGCCCCACAGCACCTTGCGCTGGAACGGGATCAGGATTGACGGGAGGAGCAGGAGCAGAAGCAGGAACTCCTGCAGGCGGAGTAGCGGGAGGCCCTAGTTGGTCTCGGATCTCCATATAACCTCTTTGTACTTCATCCACCGATACGCGTAACTGTGTGACAAGTTCGTAAAGGATCTCCACTGGTGAGCGATTATCACTAGCGTCCATTATGGCTGCTCGTTACTGTTATCTTCTACTTGAAGTCTTCGGACACTGTTGACCTTTCCACTGAAGGAAGAGGCGTTACCCAGTAGTGGATCTAAGCGACCACGGGTCTTCGCCCACACCCCCTTGAGGGGAGTGCAGGATTTAGCTGCCTAGTGCCCAGCCAGGTCACTACTGGGATAACCTCAGCAAGTGGTCAGGAGAACAGCAACGCTAATGTGTGGTAAGAGACAGACGTGGTCAGGCAGTTTCCAGAGGTCCAGGGCAGGAGAGAGTAGCGTGGTCGGGTCACAGGCCAAAGGTCGGGGCAGGCGGAGAACAAGCAGAAACGAGGTCACAATCCAAGAGTCGGGGCAGGCGGCAATCAGCAGGAGTCGGGGTCACAAGCCAAGGTCAAATCCAGGAGTCAATCAGAAATAACTGTAACAAAGATTCCACGGGGCTTACGCCAAGCTGTCAGAACGAGCAGCACTGGAGTAATGGCCAGTGCTGCTTTTATACAAGATTTTGGCGCCGAAATTAATGCCCAGCGCATGCGCAGTGCGCACGCAATGCACTGCGCATGCACGCGCACGCGCAGCGCCGCGCCCAGTCGCGCGCAAACGTGCGTGCGCACAAGACTACGTGCACGCGCGCGCACCACAGTCTGCGCACATGCGCACACCGCACAACGCCGCGCGCCACCAACCAGGAAGTCCACACATCAGACCTAGGGACCCCCTGTGCATGCGCACCCCGGAACGGCCGCGGGAACGTCGTAGGGCCCCGGAGTGGTGAGTGTGACACATTGAAAATCTCCGGGCGCCGTTTGTAAACGTTATTTATGTCCGGCGCCCTTTTTTCCTGCTCGGCACCCATTCAACGTTATTTATTATGAGAGTGAATGGCGGCGCCCTTTTTGTCCACTAGCTGCCTGCGCCCTTTTTTCCCGGTTCCCATAGCAACTTCCTCCAGAGGTGTGATTTCAGGTCTAGAGCTCAACTAAGCTGTTTCTTTTATTGCCTGAAGAAGCGAGTTAAAGCCTGCGAAACGCGTTGCCTTTTTGGAGCTTTGTGATTAAAGTCCGATTTATGCTGACTCTTGACTGCTGGATTCCTTATTGTGGTAGTCCACCTCTACCTCCTATTTTTAAACTGTTTTAGTATATTTTATCCTATAGTGGCGCCTCCGTTTTCCAGGTGCTTACCTAACAGTAGTCCACCTTTGGTGGTGGGGTGTTAACTCTTGTTTTTCAACATCCACAAAGAGTGACATCTTAACCCGAGTGTGGTCGGGTCTAATCTCCCCAACCTGCTTATACAATGGTTACCTTGGTGGTAACCTATCTTTGTGAGTATTATTTCACCACTCTTAACATTGGAATTTGCATGATCAAACTTACTACACTATCAGGGGATCTCGATAGTTTCTCCTTTCTTTGACAAGTTCATAGCAACTGCAGTGGCAACTATGGCTATTGCCATACTCCTAAAAAAAACATCAAAAAGATTGATTGGCAAAGAACAGACAAACAGAAAGAAGCCAAAATGTTAGGATCGGATGTTTTCCGACACACAAGCGTCATCCTGTCCAGATGAGTGACATGCATTGGCGTGCAGCATCCCCTCGTGATAAGATCCCTCGCTCTCCGTGCTTTTGCTGCGCTAGGAGTTCTGAAGCCTCAGCCTAATGTGCTTTGTATGGCGATCCCTCAGATCACATCTTTCGGAACAAAGCAACATTTCAATATAGTTCAATCGCTCTAAGAAGTCAGACGCCTCTCTCTGAAGTGCTTGGGGAGTATTTAATTTGGATTCTCAGTGGCCTATCCAGAAATCGCTCAGAATATGGAAGTGATATTTTGGTTATTAGATGTGGTTAATATTTCAAAGTATTACGCAACGATACCACCCCCACACTGATGGCGTGGAAAAAAAAAAGTCTTGCTGTTTTCTGCTTTGTTTTGTTGGCATCTAAACAAGCGTATTTGTTTTCTCATAAAATTAACGATCTGGCTTTCATTATATGTGCTATGCATTGCTTCACAGCTCAGGATTGTTACCACTTGGGGGTTTTCAATCAAGCCTTTATAATTATTTATAGATTGCCAACATTACGGTTGCTGGTGTTTTTAGGGAGTTGTGATGGTGCGCACATTGCGCCATGAAAAAAGAATGGATCGAGCACAAAAGGAAAACGGGAGGCTGGAAGGGAACGTGTGGCGGTTTTTACACAATTTACTATTGTATTAAGGGAGAGTGCTGTTTTTTTTTATATAAGATTTAGTCAACAAAATGCATGATTCACATTCATGATTTTCCAGTGAGAAAACTTCGTAATGCCTTCACATAGGAGATAGGGATGCTCATTCCAATACCGCGGAATTGAAATTTCCGCATTTATTTCCGATTAGAATTCGTAAATTGGGAATTCTGCAGACATCCGATTTACCGCAACTCAGTAATTTTAGCCAAATCACAGAACGCGGAAGCATTGAACCAATCGGAGAATGCAGAATTTTTCCGCAAAAATCGGTTTACGGCGGTCATTTTAGACCAATCGCAAGATTCTGTTTTTCTGATTTCCAATTTTTCTTTGACATTTTTTGCGTTCTCTGATGCAAAAAAATGACAAATAAAATACTCCTCAGAAGTTGGTAAATCAAAATATCATAAAAATCCAAATCTGAAATTGGCGAAAATCGGAATTTCCATGAATCGAAAATGGCCATTTCCGACCATCCTTGGCCCGTATGCAATTGACTTTTTCTCCTAAGTCTACTCCTAGGTCAGGGGTGTCAATCATGTAAGGCGCCAAAATCTAAAACATAGTCTAAGTTGTTGTGTGCCAATTTTTTTTTATTTTTTTTTTAGGATTTAACATTTATTGAAAGAGTGTCAACCTAAGTGGCCAGATTTGATTGCATCAATGATTGATGGCAGATCAATTGGAAATGTGAAAACTGAACACAGATTGACCTGCCATTGGGCCAAGGGGCAGAAAGAGTGAGAGAAGAGACAAGAGAGAGGAGGTGGGGGCAGGGGACAAGTACAGAGAGACTCAGAAAGAGGAAAGAATGTATTTTTTGTTGTTGTTTTTTGTTTTTAATCCTGGGCAGAGAGGACAGTCACTCTATCATCCAAAGACACTTCCTTCAGCCTGTAAATGCTTCCAGCCAGCCTGTATATGGGAGCAGGGGGTAGAATAGCCTGTTTTGGGTCACCCCGAGCTGCTTGGGTACTACATTAAACTAAGCGACGTAACTATAACAACTGTGGATTCACAGATCCCTTGTGTGAACCGAACCTAAGGGCTCTTTCACACTAGGGGCGTTTTTGGCCTTTTTTCAAGCGCAGACGATTTTTAAAATCGCCAACAAAACGCTTGTGCAATGAATCTCTGTGAGAAGGTTCATATCAGCACGGTTCGTGTACTGAGCGTGCAGCAAAGCGATTTTGCCTCAATGGAAGGTATAGGAAAAATGCAAACGCTCACAAAATTGGTTTGTGCAGCGATTGCGTTTTTAAAGAATAAATACATTGTATTTATTCTTTTTCCGGGTCAAAGAGTTCACTTCCTGACTTGCGCCAAAACAAAACCGCTCTGGAAAAGTGCTTAGAAAAGCGTTTTTACCAGAAACGCAGAGCGCAGTGGAGCGCCGGTAGGGGAAAAAAGCACACAAAAACGCAATTTTCGATTTTAGGTGTGAATGAGGCCT
This sequence comes from Hyperolius riggenbachi, assembly GCF_040937935.1. NCBI lineage: Eukaryota > Metazoa > Chordata > Amphibia > Anura > Hyperoliidae > Hyperolius > Hyperolius riggenbachi. The sequence continues at coordinate 68,395,661 of NC_090649.1, forward strand.
AAAGGCGTTTAGTAAAAAGTATCGAATCAGTGCCAACTTTCTACTTGGCTCGAGATAAAATAAATAAGAAGTAAATAATGTCAAGTTGATGCAAGATCAAATACTTCCACTGCAACATTGGATTAGTTCATTTTGCAAAAGATTCAATGAAAATTACCGTATTTTTCAGACCATAAGACCTCTTCTCCCCCAAAAGTGTGTGTGTGAGGAGGGGGTGGGAGTGAGTGCATTTTACGGACTGAATGTGGCCTTAAAAAATGTACTCAAGGATGGAGGAGAGGAGAAACATGGCTGCAGCCAAGCTGTGCCAGCAGGACATTGGAGCTGGATGAATCTGTGGCGATGGGCAGAGGACACAACGGGCAACAAATGCAGACAGTATCTATCTGGCCGCATATTAATGTGTCCCACTGCGCTCTTCTTCATTCGCCACCTCCTCCGTGTCCTCTTCTTATAGCCCCCAGCCACCGGAGTTATGCAGAATCCCCCAGCTTACAGCTTAGATGCATAATACAGGAACTGAGGGTCTAGAGGGCAGGATCACTGCTCTGTCTTTGGACCAATCACTGCATTAACTGAGGTCTGAGCGAGTGCAGTGACTGGTCCAAAGACAGACCTGTGGTTTCGCCCTCAAGACCGTCAGCTCTCCTCCGGCTGTGAGTAAATTTGACAAACACAAGGGAAACAGAGGATGAACCAGGGGGGACAGAGGATGACCGGGTGGGGGGGCAAAGGATGACCTAGGGGGACAGAGGACAATCCAGGGGAACAGAGGGTGACCCAATGGGAACAAAAAATGACACACTGAGACAGAGGAGGACCAGGGGGGCAAAGAACAATGCAGGGGGACAGGAGACTGCCCAGGGAAACAGAGGTCAATTCAAGGGGACAGAGCATAACACAGGGAAAAAGAGGATGACACAGGGGGACAAAGGACAACACAGGGAGATAGAGGACAACACGGGGGGGGGGGGGGGGGGGCAACACGTACAAGGGAGACACCTGGGTAAACAAGAAGTACAAGCGGGGCATACTTATTGGGGGGAAAAGGTCCATAAGATGTCCCTACACCATGGATGCACCAGGTTTAGTACATATTTTTTCCCTGGTTTTTGTCTGCTATACCTAGATGCGTCTTATGATCAGGAGCGTCTAATGGTCTGAAAAATACGATGGGTTGAATTTGGTATTCTGGGTTTTGACAAGACATTTAATTCACACAGTTAAAACATAGCTGGCACTGGCATGTAGCTTATAAAACAGGCAAGCTAAGGGGTAATTTTCTACAAAGAACACTGTGGAATAGCTGTGTTTTATTTGCACACAAATTCATATTAAGCAAGCTGAACCGATAAGTCCCTACAGTATACAGACCTGAACTGAATGGGATGTGTTTTCCTCAACAATGGTGTAAATTTCCTTTATGTGTGTTATAATTCTAAACTTTCTTGTAGCACTTTTTTCCATGCTGCATTTTAGAGATATATCACAGATAAGGTAAAAAAAATCATAATAATCAGGGCCATGATAGAATAACCTTTTCTTGTGAGTTATTATTTCTTATGTCTTAATAATGTCTGTATTAGAGTTGGGCCGAACGGTTCGCCGGCGAACGGGGTTCGCGCGAACTTAGGTGGTTCGCGTGCGGGTACCGCACGCGAACCTTTTGCGGAAGAAGTTCGGTTCGCCCCATAATGCACCTGAGGGTCAACTTTGACCCTCTACATCACAGTCAGCAGGCCCAGTGTAGCCAATTAGGCTACACTAGCCCCTGGAGCCCCACCCCCCCTTATATAAGGCAGGCAGCGGCGGCCATTACGGCCACTCGTGTGCCTGCATTAGTCAGAGTAGGGCGAGCTGCTGCAGACTGTCTCTCAGGGAAAGATTAGTTAGGCTTAACTTCTTCCTGGCTGCATACCTGTTCTGTTCAGTGAGCCCTCAGCCCACTGCATACCTGTACTGTGATCCTGCCACTGCATAGCTGTTCAGTGATCCTGCCACAGCATACCTGTTCTGTTCAGTGAGCCCTCAGCCCACTGCATACCTGTACTGTGATCCTGCCACTGCATAGCTGTTCAGTGATCCTGCCACAGCATACCTGTTCTGTTCAGTGAGCCCTCAGCCCACTGCATACCTGTACTGTGATCCTGCCACTGCATACCTGTTCAGTGATCCTGCCACAGCATACCTGTTCTGTTCAGTGAGCCCTCAGCCCACTGCATACCTGTACTGTGATCCTGCCACTGCATAGCTGTTCAGTGATCCTGCCACAGCATACCTGTTCTGTTCAGTGAGCCCCCAGCCCACTGCATACCTGTACTGTGATCCTGCCACTGCATACCTGTTCAGTGATCCTGCCACAGCATACCTGTTCTGTTCAGTGAGCCCTCAGCCCACTGCATACCTGTACTGTGATCCTGCCACTGCATACCTGTTCAGTGATCCTGCCACAGCATACCTGTTCTGTTCAGTGAGCCCTCAGCCCACTGCATACCTGTACTGTGATCCTGCCACTGCATAGCTGTTCAGTGATCCTGCCACAGCATACCTGTTCTGTTCAGTGAGCCCTCAGCCCACTGCATACCTGTACTGTGATCCTGCCACTGCATACCTGTTCAGTGATCCTGCCACAGCATACCTGTTCTGTTCAGTGAGCCCTCAGCCCACTGCATACCTGTACTGTGATACTGCCACTGCATACCTGTTCAGTGATCCTGCCACAGCATACCTGTTCTGTTCAGTGAGCCCTCAGCCCACTGCATACCTGTACTGTGATCCTGCCACTGCATACCTGTTCAGTGATCCTGCCACAGCATACCTGTTCTGTTCAGTGAGCCCTCAGCCCACTGCATACCTGTACTGTGATCCTGCCACTGCATAGCTGTTCAGTGATCCTGCCACAGCATACCTGTTCTGTTCAGTGAGCCCTCAGCCCACTGCATACCTGTACTGTGATCCTGCCACTGCATAGCTGTTCAGTGATCCTGCCACAGCATACCTGTTCTGTTCAGTGAGCCCCCAGCCCACTGCATACCTGTACTGTGATCCTGCCACTGCATACCTGTTCAGTGATCCTGCCACAGCATACCTGTTCTGTTCAGTGAGCCCTCAGCCCACTGCATACCTGTACTGTGATCCTGCCACTGCATACCTGTTCAGTGATCCAGCCACAGCATACCTGTTGTGTTCAGTGAGCCCTCAGCCCACTGCATACCTGTACTGTGATCCTGCCACTGCATAGCTGTTCAGTGATCCTGCCACAGCATACCTGTTCTGTTCAGTGAGCCCTCAGCCCACTGCATACCTGTACTGTGATCCTGCCACTGCATACCTGTTCAGTGATCCTGCCACAGCATACCTGTTCTGTTCAGTGAGCCCTCAGCCCACTGCATACCTGTACTGTGATACTGCCACTGCATACCTGTTCAGTGATCCTGCCACAGCATACCTGTTCTGTTCAGTGAGCCCTCAGCCCACTGCATACCTGTACTGTGATCCTGCCACTGCATACCTGTTCAGTGATCCTGCCACAGCATACCTGTTCTGTTCAGTGAGCCCTCAGCCCACTGCATACCTGTACTGTGATCCTGCCACTGCATAGCTGTTCAGTGATCCTGCCACAGCATACCTGTTCTGTTCAGTGAGCCCTCAGCCCACTGCATACCTGTACTGTGATCCTGCCACTGCATAGCTGTTCAGTGATCCTGCCACAGCATACCTGTTCTGTTCAGTGAGCCCCCAGCCCACTGCATACCTGTACTGTGATCCTGCCACTGCATACCTGTTCAGTGATCCTGCCACAGCATACCTGTTCTGTTCAGTGAGCCCTCAGCCCACTGCATACCTGTACTGTGATCCTGCCACTGCATACCTGTTCAGTGATCCTGCCACAGCATACCTGTTCTGTTCAGTGAGCCCTCAGCCCACTGCATACCTGTACTGTGATCCTGCCACTGCATAGCTGTTCAGTGATCCTGCCACAGCATACCTGTTCTGTTCAGTGAGCCCTCAGCCCACTGCATACCTGTACTGTGATCCTGCCACTGCATACCTGTTCAGTGATCCTGCCACAGCATACCTGTTCTGTTCAGTGAGCCCTCAGCCCACTGCATACCTGTACTGTGATACTGCCACTGCATACCTGTTCAGTGATCCTGCCACAGCATACCTGTTCTGTTCAGTGAGCCCTCAGCCCACTGCATACCTGTACTGTGATCCTGCCACTGCATACCTGTTCAGTGATCCTGCCACAGCATACCTGTTCTGTTCAGTGAGCCCTCAGCCCACTGCATACCTGTACTGTGATCCTGCCACTGCATAGCTGTTCAGTGATCCTGCCACAGCATACCTGTTCTGTTCAGTGAGCCCTCAGCCCACTGCATACCTGTACTGTGATCCTGCCACTGCATAGCTGTTCAGTGATCCTGCCACAGCATACCTGTTCTGTTCAGTGAGCCCCCAGCCCACTGCATACCTGTACTGTGATCCTGCCACTGCATACCTGTTCAGTGATCCTGCCACAGCATACCTGTTCTGTTCAGTGAGCCCTCAGCCCACTGCATACCTGTACTGTGATCCTGCCACTGCATAGCTGTTCAGTGATCCTGCCACAGCATACCTGTTCTGTTCAGTGAGCCCTCAGCCCACTGCATACCTGTACTGTGATCCTGCCACTGCATACCTGTTCAGTGATCCTGCCACTGTATACCTGTTCTGTGAACCCGCCACTGTATACCTGTTCTGTTCAGTGGACCCGCCACTGTATACCTGTTCTGTGAACCCGCCACTGTATACCTGTTCTGTTCAGTGGACCCGCCACTGTATACCTGTTCTGTGAACCCGCCACTGTATACCTGTTCTGTTCAGTGGACCCGCCACTGTATACCTGTTCTGTGAACCCGCCACTGTATACCTGTTCTGTTCAGTGGACCTGCCACTGTATACCTGTTTAGTGAACACGCCACTGCATACCTGTTGTGTTCAGTGAACCTGCCACTGCATACCTGTTCTGTGAACCCGCCACTGTATACCTGTTCTGTTCAGTGGACCCGCCACTGTATACCTGTTCTGTGAACCCGCCACTGTATACCTGTTCTGTTCAGTGGACCTGCCACTGTATACCTGTTTAGTGAACACGCCACTGCATACCTGTTGTGTTCAGTGAACCTGCCACTGCATACCTGTTCTGTGAACCCGCCACTGTATACCTGTTCTGTTCAGTGGACCCGCCACTGTATACCTGTTCTGTTCAGTGGACCTGCCACTGTATACCTGTTCTGTTCAGTGGACCTGCCACTGTATACCTGTTTAGTGAACACGCCACTGCATACCTGTTGTGTTCAGTGAACCCGCCACTGTATACCTGTACTGTTCAGTGAACCCACCGCATCAGTGCGCATACCTGTGCAGTTAAGTGAACCCACCTACCTACGTGAGTGCACGCAGTGTGATATACCACTCCGTGCATACCCGATATGGACAAAACAGGTAGAGGAAGAGGAAGAGGTAGTGGCAGAGGCAGAGGAAGGCCACCCGGCAGGTCTGCGCGAGGTCGTGTAAATGTAATTTCGTGTGGACCTGGCCCACAGTACAGTGCTCGGAAGAAGGCACGTCCCATCACCTCCCAAGATTGTCAGGACGTGGTTGAGTATTTAGCGACACAGAACACCTCATCTTGCTCAGCCACCAGCGCTACTACTAGCACCACTTCCGCTGCATTTGACACTTCGCAAGAATTATTTAGTGGTGGTGAAATCACTGATGCACAGCCATTGTTACAGCCAGATGAATTTTCACCAGCTCATATGTCTGCGTTACGCGACAACACTATGGATGTAACGTGTAAGGAGGATGAAGGACCTACACATTTGGATTTTTCTGAGGCAAGCGAAGCTGGGCAGGATGATTACGATGATGACGATGATAGGGATCCTCTGTATGTTCCCAATAGAGGAGATGAAGAGGGGGACAGTTCAGAGGGGGAGTCAGAGAGTAGTAGGAGGATAGAAGTTGCTGAAAGAAGCTGGGGCAGCTCTTCGTCAGAAACAGCTGGTGGCAGAGTCCGGCACCATGTATCGCCAGATTCGCCACCTATGTACAGCCAGCCAACTTGCCCTTCAGCATCAGCTGCTGAGGTGCCCACATCCCAGGGTGGCTCAGCGGTGTGGAAATTTTTTAATGTGTGTGCCTCAGATCGGACCAAAGCCATCTGTTCGCTCTGCCAACAAAAATTGAGCCGTGGAAAGGCCAACACTCACGTAGGGACAAGTGCCTTACGAAGGCACCTGCAGAAAAGGCACAAACAGCAATGGGATGGCCACCTGAGCAAAAGCAGCAGCAGCACACAAAAGCAAAGTCACCCTCCTTCTCCTCTTCCTCCTTCAGGTGCATCATCTGCTTATGCCGCTCTCTCCCTTGCACCTTCACAGGCACCCTCCTCCACTCCGCCTCTGCCCTTGAGCGGTTCCTGCTCCTCTGCCCACAGCAGCAGTCAGGTGTCCGTGAAGGAAATGTTTGAGCGGAAGAAGCCACTTTTGGCCAGTCACCCCCTTGCCCGGCGTCTGACAGCTGGCGTGGCGGAACTGTTAGCTCGCCAGCTGTTACCATACCGGCTGGTGGACTCTGAGGCCTTCCGTAAATTTGTGGCCATCGGAACACCGCAGTGGAAGATGCCAGGCCGCACTTATTTTTCCAGAAAGGCCATACCCCAACTGCACCGTGAAGTTGAGAGGCAAGTGGTGTCATCTCTTGCGAAGAGCGTTGGGTCAAGGGTACACCTGACCACGGATGCCTGGTCTGCCAAGCACGGGCAGGGCCGCTACATTACCTACACAGCCCATTGGGTGAACCTGGTGGTGAACGATGGCAAGCAGAAAGCGGCGGACCAAATTGTGACACCTCCACGGCTTGCAGGCAGGCCTCCTGCCACCTCCTCTCCTCCTGCTACATGCTCTTCGCTGTCCTCCTCCTCCTCCTTGGCTGAGTGGCAGTTCTCCTCTCCAGCTACACAGCCCCAGCTCTGCAGGGCCTATGCTGCATGCCAGGTACGACGGTGTCACGCCATCTTAGACATGGCTTGTCTCAAAGCGGAGAGTCACACTGGAGCAGCTCTCCTGGCTGCTCTTAAGAAACAGGTGGATGAGTGGCTGACCCCGCACCACCTGGAGATAGGCAACGTGGTGTGCGACAACGGCAGCAATCTGCTTGCCGCTTTGCATATGGGGAAGCTGACACACATACCCTGCATGGCACATGTCATGAATCTGGTGGTTCAAAGATTTGTGGCAAAGTACCCTGGCTTAGCGGATGTCCTGAAGCAGGCCAGGAAGTTCTGTGGGCATTTGAGGCGCTCTTACACAGCCATGGCACGATTTGCAGAAATTCAGCGTAAAAACAACATGCCGGTGAGACGCCTCATTTGCGATAGCCCCACTCGCTGGAACTCGACCCTCCTCATGTTCTCCCGCCTGCTAGAACAGAAGAAAGCCGTCACCCAGTACCTCTACAACTGGAGTAGAACGAAACAGTCTGGGAAGATGGGGATGTTCTGGCCCGACAACTGGACAATGATGAAAAATGCATGCAGGCTCATGCGGCCGTTTGAGGAGGTGACCAACCTGGTGAGCCGCAGTGAGGGCACCATCAGCGACTTAATTCCCTACGCGTACTTCTTGGAGCGTGCTGTGCGTAGAGTGGCGGATGAAGCTGCGAATGAGCGTGACCAGGAACCGTTACGGCAGGAACAGGCATGGGACCAATTTTCATCAGACCCAGCTGTTTCCTCAACACCTGCGGCAGCACAGAGGGGGGAGGAGGAGGAAGAAGAGAGGTCATGTGCAGAAGATGAGTCAGACTCAGAGGATGATGAGCAAGGTGTTTCTTTGGGGGAGGAGGAGGAGGAGGAGGGGACAGCGGCAGGAGAACAACCGCAGCAGGCGTCGCAGGGGGCTTGTGCTGCGCAACCTTCCCGTGGTATTGTTCGCGGCTGGGGGGAGGAGGTTGACTTACCTGACGTCACTGAGGAAGAGCAAGAGGAGATGGAGGGTACTGGATCCGACTTTGTGCAGATGTCGTCTTTTATGCTGTCCTGCCTGTTGAGGGACCCCCGTATAAAAAACCTCAAGGGGAATGAGCTGTACTGGGTGGCCACACTACTAGACCCTCGGTACAGGCACAAAGTGGCGGACCTGTTACCAACTCACCGGAAGGTGGAAAGGATGCAGCACATGCAGAACCAGCTGTCAACTATGCTTTACAATGCCTTTAAGGGTGATGTGACGGCACAACGCCAGCAAGGTACCACTGCCACTAATCCTCCTCCCGTGTCCACGCAGTCAAAGACAGGACGCTCCAGCGATCTCATGGTGATGTCGGACATGCGGACGTTCTTTAGTCCAACGCCTCGCCGTAGCCCTTCCGGATCCACCCTCCACCAACGCCTGGAACGGCAGGTAGCCGACTACCTGGCCTTAAGTGTGGATGTAGACACTGCTGTGAACAGCGATGAGGAACCCTTGAACTACTGGGTGCGCAGGCTTGACCTGTGGCCAGAGCTGTCCCAATTTGCCATCCAACTTCTCTCCTGCCCTGCCGCAAGCGTCCTCTCAGAAAGGACCTTCAGCGCAGCTGGAGGCATTGTCACAGAGAAGAGAAGTCGCCTAAGTCACAAAAGTGTTAAGTACCTCACCTTTATAAAAATGAATGAGGCATGGATCCCGGAGGGCTGCTGCCCGCCCCAAGACTAAGTCAGTCCCCGCACATACAGCATCTCTGCCTGCACGCCGTGTGACTGGCTGCCTGGCCTGCCCCAAGAAGACTAAGTCGCTCCCAGTCCCTCCACACAGCATGTCTGCCTGCAGGCCGCTTCACTACCTTCTCCGCCACCACCAACAGGGTCCGGGACTCCAGGCGGATTGCTGAATTTTTTAGGCCGCTGCTAGCAGCGGCCGCTGTAATAATTTTTCGGGTGCGTGTACATGACTGCCTAATTTTTCTGGCTGCACTGCGGGCAGCTGCAACAACAAAAGAAAAGGCATGAACATGCGCCCATTCCCCTTCGTGATCATTACCTTGCCGTGGTGAAGGGGCTTGCGTATCACAATGGAGCAATGACCGGCGCCTAGATGAGTGTCTCGGGGGGCACACCCACGATAATAAGGTCGTTGCCTCATTGTGGTCAGACCAAATTTGATCAGCTGGACAGTCACTGTTCTGTCATTCAGCTACATCAGCCAGGTGACTGACCATATGGGCTGTAAAGCCACCAAAACCTGCACTCTCGCCATGGTGCGCACCAGTCCAGCACGGCCGTCACTACACAAACAGCTGTTTGCGGTGCGTTACACGATGAGTTTGGTGCGTCAGTGTGAAGCAGTACCTTAATTACACTACCTGATTGATGTATACACATGCAAGATGTTTGAAAGCACTTTAGGCCTGTCATTTAACATTCAATGTGATTTCTGCCCTTAAAACGCTGCTTTGCGTCAAATCCAGATTTTTCCCGGGGACTTTTGGCATGTATCCCACTCCGCCATCCCCCCCTCCAGGTGTTAGACCCCTTGAAACATCTTTTCCATCACTTTTGTGGCCAGCATAATTAATTTTTTTTTTCAAAGTTCGCATCCCCATTGAAGTCTATTGCGGTTCGCGAACTTTAACGCGAACCGAACCTTTCGCGAAAGTTCGCGAACCCGGTTCGCGAACCGAAAATCGGAGGTTTGGCCCAACTCTAGTCTGTATATCTGTATTATACCTCATTGGTGCCAAAAAACAAAACAAACAAACAAACAAACAGACACACACACAAACTTTGCTTTCGAAGCCTGATATTATTTTATTTACCCGATTTTTACAATTTTTTTTCCCCAAACGGATATTGAAAAAAAGTCTTGTATAAATAAAGTGAAAAAAAAAAGCTAAGGTGAGACAACTAATGAGAAAAGAAGAAAAAAGAAAAATATTATGCATCAGGGCCTCTATGATTTTTTTTTTTACAATTCTTTTGTTGGCTAAAATATTCCACATATGTCTATTTTTATTTTAAATTTAACAGGTTAGCCGGAATTACAGAGACCACGGTTTCATTTTTTATTTTATTATTATTATTTTTTTTTCTACACTATATTAACATGTGGACAGAATAGTTTTCCCATTTGCCTGTTCTTCTCTAGTTTTCATTTCCTGTGCCCACTTCATTTTCCAGTTTACACACAAGCATTCTGATTACTAAGCAGTTAAGCCTCTCAGGATAAAAACAGAACAGCATAAAACAGCACATTTCAGTACACAGCCCCTACCTATAAAAGAGCTATAATTGACAATTTGTTACTCGGTTGGGCAATACGCTTTCTGTTCCAGCGCTTGGCTGCGAAGTCATTTGCTTTCTCTCGGATGCCTGAAATATCACAAACACGTGTTTTTCAGCTTTTTTATTTTTTTATTTTTTGACTCACACGCTAATAACAACTGGGGATTTTATAGGAGTATCCATAATACAAGTGGCTTTTTATGTGTAGGAAAAAAAAGAAAAAGAAAAAGGGCACTTAAAAACAAACTTATGCAAATAATATAAAAAGTTGCACAATATGAATTTGTGTCATGGAAAATGGATAGACTGACGTGAAAGCAGCAATGCACTGAATTTAACATGTAAAGGTAGTTTAACGTTTATTAAAATCAGATTTCTTATTATACACTGTGGGGGTCTCAACTTCAATGAGTTTGAATTAAAACAGATCAAAATTGCACCATGTGCCAAACCAACCATTTAAAGTGGGCCTGGACTCTTGAACAACACACAATGAAAAGTCTTTATTCAACATATAATTGCTGAAGAAATTCACTTCTTTGTGTTTTGTGTTTGTTTAGGCAGATTGACCAGACTAATTAGTTCTTATAAGCAACTGTGATTAGACTGCAGGAGAGCTCTGCTTAGACAGCTCACCATATAGTAAACACTGAGGCTTAACCCTTTCAGTGCATTCTGCAGAAGTGAAACCAAATCTTCAGATTTTCTATATACTATTGCCACTCTCATTCCCTCTCCTCCACAATGAGCATTATGTACGGCCATGTGTCTCCCCAAAAACCCTTCAGATATAATCATTAGGTTTTCTAAAGCTCCAGCAATGATGTCTTGTTGGGGGTGCTGTCCGGGACACCACCAGCTTATGAATACAGACTGCTGAAGCCTTCCATGGACACTTTACACCATACACCCTTTCACCAACTGCAATTGAGGTTACAACCACTGACCTTTGCCCAGGATATCAGTGGGCGGGGTATGGCTTTAATGTGTGATGCAGTGTGGAGTCCAAGCAATATATGACCTGCGTGGAGGTTTCTCAGGTGCAGTTTCAGACGTTATGGGAGGGGGAGAAATCGGAACAGGGCTGCTTGTAGCTAAAGAGGCTCTAAGTGAAAGAGAGGATCGTGTCTGTCCAGCCAGACTGTGGGATCATGTATCTTGGAGGTCAAAAACACTGTAGGTGTGTATGGTGAGGATTTTTGAGGAGTGGGGGTTGCAGTGTTAGAGAGGAGGAGGAAGTTAGAGGATAAAAATATAGAAATAGGCTTTGGAGCATAACTGTCCTTGCATACTATACCCGAGTACAGTTATGTTTTGCCCACCAAAAAGCATCTAAAATCTAAACTGGACCTCCTGCCCCACTTCATGTCGAGGTCAAGGTTGGGTAGATAGGAGCTGAACTATTGGTCTTTACCTTGGATTATTGTTTATGCTTAACAGATTTCCAGATGGAAGTGTTGCTGAGTTCACTCAACAATGATTTTGACCACATGATTTGCTTAACTACAAACAAACTCCATATACCTCCACTCTACCTTATGTGGGTAGAGGTGAGCAGGGAAACCATTCATAAACTTTAGGTAAGCAGCTGATTATACTTTCAGAATGTGTTGGCAATCACGGAAAAAAGTTGCCAGGAAACAAGGTTGCAGGGGATTACCGCTAGTAGAATATTGCTTTAATTAGGGATATTCTACTTAGCAAAGAAATGAACAGCGCTACTTAAAAACAGATGAGTGCTTACCTGCAAAAAAGTGCACACCCCACTCATGGGATTCAAATACACAATGAGCATACACATGACCTGTCTACCACTTGGAGGATGTTAGTTTCCGCTAACAATTTGCAATTTGTTAGGTACTTGTCCCTCCCACTGTCGAAGAAGTCTTCTTCGACAGTGGGAGGGACAAGTACCTAACAAATTGCAAATTGTTAGCGGAAACTAACATCCTCCAAGTGGTAGACAGGTCATGTGTATGCTCATTGTGTATTTGAATCCCATGAGTGGGGTGTGCACTTTTTTGCAGGTAAGCACTCATCTGTTTTTAAGTAGCGCTGTTCATTTCTTTGCTATGTTTGATTGATTTATTTCTGGTCAGCTGCTCCCACTTAATAGTTCTCCTTAGGTGTATATGCAGAGCCTCTGTTTGGGTTCAAGGTGCGTTTGCAGTTTCTGGGGGGGGCTCAGCGCATCTCTGAGCTGAGGCCATTCAGAGGCGGCCTGGTGATGCGCTGATCCCACTTTTTTTGCGCAATTCTCAATTTTACTGGTAGCGCGCCCAGGCTATGCATATGCATAGGTAGAATTTAGTTAGTGTTAGGTCCCCTCCCATGGAGGAAAGACTTCTTCGACAGTGGGAGGGACAAGTACCTAACAAATTGCAAATTGTTAGCGGAAACTAACATCCTCCAAGTGGTAGACAGGTCATGTGTATGCTCATTGTGTATTTGAATCCCATGAGTGGGGTGTGCACTTTTTTGCAGGTAAGCACTCATCTGTTTTTAAGTAGCGCTGTTCATTTCTTTGCTATGTTTGATTGATTTATTTCTGGTCAGCTGCTCCCACTTAATAGTTCTCCTTAGGTGTATATGCAGAGCCTCTGTTTGGGTTCAAGGTGCGTTTGCAGTTTCTGGGGGGGGCTCAGCACATCTCTGAGCTGAGGCCATTCAGAGGCGGCCTGGTGATGCGCTGATCCCACTTTTTTTTAGGGATATTCTACTGCTGGATTCCAATAGTAACAGATCAGTAATATTTACCGATAGTTTACCATGTCTAAACCCAACCCTTCTCTCACACAGAATCCTCCCTCTACCGATGCTTAACCCTAAGACTCCCCCTGGTAGTGCCTAACCCGAAGCCCCCCCTCGCGCACGGATGGTGCCTAACTCTACAACCCCCCTTGGTGGTGCCCAACTTTAAGACCCCCCTGGTTTTGCCTAACCCTAAGACCCCCACCCTGGTGGTGCCAAACCCTAAGACCCCCCCCGGTGGTGCCTAATCCTTAGAGTTCCCCACTGTGGTGCCTAACCCTAAGCCCCCCGACCGGTGGTGCCTAATCCTAAGACCCCCCCCTACAGTGGTGCTTAACATTGAGACCCCCCTCCTGCCAAAACTTTTATACTCCCCAGCCACAGGGCCCCGTTTTACAGCAAGAAAATCAATTTGGGCGTCTGGAAGTGCGATTCTATCAGGCGTTTCCAGTTGACGAAATTTAGCTCGTTTGCTGCTATTTGTGCACCATTGTAAAAGCTGTGATTTACAGCAAATAAATTAAATTTCGACGCATGGAGGTGTTCAATGGCAGGCACCGCCGTGCCCCCAAATGTCCGTTCTTTGCCGCAAATCAGGGCTTTTATAATAGTGCTGTTTTGTCCATGAGGGCTGCTGCTCCTTTTTTTCCTGATTCACCCCTTAGATATGAAGGGATAATGGGATATAAGGCCCGATTTTAAGATCTTTGCCCTTACTTTTGAGATAAAGGGCAGCTGAGGTCATTAAGGAAAACCAGAGAACAAGAAACTCCAGCCAGCGTTGGATAAGTAAGCTGCTGGTTGTGCAATGAAGCTCAACGTTCATTTTATTTGTGTGATTGTCCCATTAACATTTATCTGTGTGCTGGAAGTCTGATCCTATGGGCCATTTATTTCCTGGCAAGTACAGGCCCGGCGGCTCCCCGCCAGAGAACACGCGGGAGTATCGGAATACACAGTTAACGATAGTGTCGGGGGCAACTGTTAATCGTATAAAAAAATATATACAAAAGCTATTCCAAAACAAAGAACGACTCAGGTGTCTCCTGTGCGCAGCAGATTTTTTATGGAGAAACATCCTTGTTACAGTCTGAATGATATTGCGGTTACCCACAATTTACAGAATACAGATGCCTCTCCAAATGTTTTTGTGCAGTTTGGTTGATGATTTTAATACCAGTGGCATAGAAATAGGCGTCTGTCACAACTGCAAGTGGGTCCTGTACAAAAAGGCTTGCTTGAGACCACCAATGCAACCTTGTTTGGAAATTCCACAAATGCCACCTTGTTATGGAACTCCACCAATACTACCTTATTAGGGAAGTCAACCAATCCCACCTTGTTTGGGAACTCCACCAATACCACCTTGTGTGGGGATTCCACCAATACCATCTTGTTTGGGAACTCCACCAATACCACCTTGTTTGGGAACTCCACCAATACCACCTTGTTTGGAAACTCCACCAATACCACCTTCTTTGGAAACTCCGCCAATACCACCTTGTGTGGGGATTCCACCAATACCCCCTTGTTTAGGAACACCACCAATACTACCTTGTTTGGGAACTCCACCAATATCGCCTTGTTTGGGAACTCCACCAATACCACCTTGCTTGGGGATTCCCCCAAAACCACATTGTTTGGGAACTCCCCCAATATAACCTTGTGTGGGGATTCCACCAATACCACTTTGTTTTGGACGCTACCAATACCACCTTGTTTGGGAACTCCACCAATACCACCTTGTTTGGGAACTCCACCAATTCCACCTTTTTTGGAAATTAGGTGTATCTGGCACAAGTGTATCAGGTGCTTATGCTCAGGTACACCCCTGTCTTTGGCAACATGGTTGCGGTGAGGGTGCTACATTTAAGAAAGTTTGGAAGAGAACATTTCGACAAGGCCAGTAGAATGGGTGCTGAAGCCAAAATGGACACTGGTTAGGAATATGTATAGGCTCGAAAGTTTAGGGTTAGGTGTTGCTAGGGATGGATTGAGTTAGGGGACTCAGCATAGGGAGGTTAGTATTATCAGTTAGTGTTAGGATGTTGGAGTTAAGCATCATGAAGAAGACTTGCGTTAGGAAAAGGTGGATAAACTTAGGCTTCAGGCAAGACGTTTTTTTTTTTATCATGATTGGAACATTAAAGGGACTCCGAGCTCTACTTAAAAAGTAAAATAGTACTCACCGGGGGCTTTCTTTAGTCCAGCACTGGTCGGGAGGTCCCACGACGGCGTCCTGGCTCCTCTCCTAGGCCCCGCTCCGGAATGGCTGACGGCCGCAGCCCGGGCGACACTCTGCTGAGTGTCGGGCTGTTCCTTCCGCGTATGACGCGGCTGACTCGGTGTCAGGACGGGGGATTTTTTATTAGGCAGCAGAGGGACGTCAGGGCAGGGAAGTAAATATGAGTTGTCAGGAAATGGGTTTTTGTTAGGTGACAGGTTAAAGTTAGGCACCAGAAAGAGAGATTTCATCAGGGTAGGGAGGTTAAGGTTAGTTGACATAAAGCTGGGTTTTCATCATGAAGGGGAAGTTTAGTTTATGTGTCAGGAAGGTGTTTTTCGTTAGGTGGCTGGTTAAGGCTAGGTAGCAGGAGGAGGAATTTAATCAGGTGAACCGAAGAATGGCAGACAGCACTGCTTGTGATACTTTATTGATGTGCATGAACAGTCACTGTATCAGTTGTACATGTGAACAGAGTCTATTCCACCAGCATATACCAGAATGGTGAATGGTGGGTGGGTGACGGGTACAGTAAGCATGACGGCCGTTTCACGTGGGGCATTTCATCAGAGGCTAAGACTTTGCTACCTAAAAACCCCACCTAGAGAAAAAGAGGGAGCACCGGACTGAAGGCAGGAAAAGATGCAGACCAGTCTTTAAAGGAAGCGCTGTTTGTCAACTTAGCTCATTTCAGGGTGGTCAGCAGACAAACATGGTCAGGAGACAAGCTGAAGAACAGGGCAAGTAGCAGACATGTGGAGTTAGTACACAAATCTATGATTGGGGCAGGTGGAGGTTAAAAATAGTGGTGAAGAGTAAACAGCAGTGTCCTGCTGCTACAAGGATGCTTACATATGCTAGGTTGATGTGTGTGACCAACTCATGTTATTATTATTTAGCATTTATATAGCACCGACATCTTCCACAGCGCTGAACAGAGTACATAAACGTGTCACTTAACTGTCCCTCAGAGGGGCTCACAATCTACTCCCTACCATAGTCATTTGTCTGTGTATGTATTAGGGACAGGGTTAGGCACCACTATGGGGGGTGGGGGTGTCTTAGGGCTAGGCGCCACCTTCCATATTCTAAGGCCAATTTAGGGGGAAGCCAATTAGCGTATCTGTATGTTTTTGGGAAGTGGGAGGAAACTGGAGTGCCCAGAGGAAACCCACACAGACACAGGGAAAACATATAAACTCCGTGCAGATACTGTCCTGGCTGGGATTCAAACCAGGGACCCAGCACTGCAAGGCGAGAGTGCTAACCACTACGCCACTGTGCTGCCCAGGCCCGATCCGCCAATGATGCCAAGTGAGGCGGCTTCCTCAGGCGGCAGAAGTCTGGGGGCAGCACCAGGCAGAAACAGGAAGTAAAGAGAGTTCCTGGCCAACCTATGCTGGGAGCAACTGTACCTGGCCAACCTATACTGGGGACAACTGTACCTGGCCAACCTATACTAGGGGCAACTGTACATGGCTAACCTATACTGGGGCAACTGAACCTAGCTACCAGGGGCATAGCAATAGGGGGTGCAGAGGTCTGCGACTGCATCAGAGCCTTGAGCCAGAAGGGCCCCAACGGCCCTCCCTCAAATGCAGTATTAGCTCTTAATTGGTCCTGTGCTCATAATACTCACTTCTATACATACTTTGAATAGTGGTAATCATTAACAAACTGCTCCCCATCCCCTTCTTGCACCTCTGACACTGTAGTTGCCATTGGCAGGTTTTGATGCGCCATATCAATTGCTATGTATAGAATGCTTGGGGGGCCCCATTGTAAAACTTGCATCGGGGCCCACAGCTCCTTAGCTATGCCACTGCTAGCTACCAATACTATGGGCACCTATACCTGGCTACCTACCTATACAGAGGGTGTTTTGGGAGTTCTCACTGCAGCTATAACGTGCAGTGCTAATGGGGGGGGGGGGGGGGGGGCTTATCCTCACAAGTCTGCCCCAGGCATCAAAAAGTCTAGAACCGGCCTTGGTGCTGCCTGTGCTTGCGCATGGCAGATCTGTGTGCGAACATTATTGTTTGTGCCCTGTGATAGCCACAGGACATGGCCACATATGCACAAAGGGAGAATGCATAAGAAGACAGCAGCTGCATGGGTGTGTGCATAGAGGGGGACCCGTGTAACCCAGATACCACCTATCGGGAGAGTAGTAACAGTCACGCCATCATAGACACAACATTATCATGGAAATATAGGATATAATGAAAACTATTCCTACTTAATAATAATAAGTTATTGGATGTGAGCCCGGCCGCGCTGCAAGCTGTACTGTCCTGTTTCTGTAACCGGAGAAACAGATTTCTGATGAATTGTGCTGTCTGTTAGTAAGGTTGCAACACCCAGGCCAAGAGTAGGCCACCCTCCTATAAGGCCGCCCGCAAGGTCCACTCATCACTGGCTATTTACAGGCAGAAATGATGACATGAACCACACTCCCATTGCCAGACAGAGTGTATAATTACACTCCATTCATACTTTCCACCTCAAATTAGATTAGAGATCGCAGGCCCGGAATTTGGCAATGCCGTGCCTCTGCTCTCAAGTGTATTTTGCCGATCAGCAAAATTTATCAAAAGTGAAAAGTCCACTCATCTGCATTCATCATTAACTGGGCAACTAAAAAGGGAAAATACAGTAAAGTCTGAAGAATAAGAGAAGCAGGCGAGTGTTGTCTGTGTGTGGTCCGCCTGTACATTATAGGAGAGGCAATAAGGAATGGTTCCCAATCTATCAGTGACGAATGCTGGATCAATGTTCTTTACATGCAGACCATCCATCAGGCTGAGGAACATGCGGAACATCTGAATTCTAATCTTCCTGGAAGAGGCCTGGTGGAGGTAACAGGATCGTGTTCTTCTCCTCGTAGAGTTTAATGGGGGATGTAAAAGGATGATGGTACTTACAAGCGTATAATAAAGATAATAGCTGCTGCTCAGTTCACTTTTCTCACATTGCTAATAGGGCTTGTGGCTTCACAGTCAGTCATGTTTGTCAAAGGCTGTAATGCTGAAAGAGCATACAAAAAAAAAGGCATCAAGAAAAAAGGGCACAGAGGATTCTGCTGGATTCCTATATTTTACTATGGCTAAACATAACCCTACTCTCACACAGAACCCTCCATCTGCTGATAACCCTACCCCCAGGTGGTGCCTAGCCCTAAGTCCCCCCCTGGTGGTGCCTAACCTTAAGGCCTCCCCCCCGGTGGTGCCTAACCCTTAGACCCCCCCACCGGGGGTGCCTAACCCTAAGACCCCCCGTGGTGCCTAGCCCTAAGACCCCCCCACATGGTGGCGCCTAACCCTAACCCCCCACCCATGGCACCTAACCCCACCTCCCTTCTACACCTTAACACCCCCCACCCCGTGCTGCAGAACTTCCTCTATGCAATGCGGCAATTTGTTTTTCCGCAAGCCCCCGATGCCCACGATTCTATTGGGCACCTCCAGGTGCTGAAATTGAACTTGCTTGTCGCTAATCATGCACCAATATTTGACACATATTGCAGCCATTGTTAGAGCTGCGATGTGCAGCATAGAAGGTCAGTTTCGGCACCCGGGGGTGTCCAATAGCAGATTTCCATTCTTCACCGCAAATCATGGCTTTTATAATAGGTGCCTAGGGTTGTGCTGTTTTTTCTGTTAGGGCTCCTGCGCCCTTTCTTTTTATTTATTCACTGAAAGGACCCCACACCAACTAAGCCCACCTCCTTGACTCCCTTAGATGCAGAGTAACGTCACTGTCTATTAACATCTTCCCGACCGCCTAACGGCAATAGGCGTTGGGATGGTGGCAGTCTCAGGACCGCCTAACGTCGATTGGCATCAAGAGTGGTGGGCGGGAATTAGTAGGGAACACTCGCACCCATGCTTGATTGTTTCCTGCAGAGAGGCGGAGCTACGTGTTCAGTCTGCCAGGTGCGATCGTGGATGACAGGCTGTAAAATAGAAAAACAGAGCTGATATTTGTTTGTACAGCACTGGGATCTCTTGTAGCGCTGTACGGGGGACAGCTCTGTCACTGAACTGTCTCCAGGAGAGGCTCAAGTGATCACTCGCATAGGCTAATGCCTATGAGAGCCGATCAGATCACACTGATTGGCTCTTGGGGAGGGGGGGAGGGAAGGAATAAAAATTACATTTTTTTTTTTTTGTAACACTAATTTTATTTTTTCAAAAATAAAGTAGGTGTTAACAGTTGAGAGAACTATTGAGAAGTTGCAAGAACACTTGAAAAAAGACTATAGCAATGTACATATTTGTATACATGATAGACTTTCTAACAGGATTTATCTAGCTCGATATAAGAGTAAGCGTGGAATTAGATTCCAAAAGCGATTAGTCCAAAACCTCGAAGTAGCGGATAAAAAATAATCATTTATGAGGTTACTCAGTCCGAAGGGAAGAAATAAAAAAGAGAGAGGAGTAACTCTAGTTGCTTATACCTGTTAGGAAGGAAAAAATGGAGAAAGCATACAAATATTGTTGAAAAGAACTAGCATTTAGTCCTACATCAAAGGGTGAATGGGAGGGGTATAGGGTGCTCTGGGAAAGGTTAGGTTTTTTTTTTTTTTTTAAATCAGTTTGATAGTCGTACTATATGAGAGTAATATTGGGATAGGTTGGTTCCTGAGTCAAGTAGCCTGTAGGTTAGATATTGAGTGAGTTATAAAGGTAAGCCCTGACATAGGTGTGGGAGGTCTCTAATATTTTTTGCAATCACTCCCCGCCAATATGGTCATCCCATGGGCCCCATATCTTGTTGAATCTGTCCTCTGAGTCCCGTAGGGAGGCTGTAAGTTGCTCCATTAATTTAGTCCACTTAATTTTTGCTTTGACTTCTGAGATGTCAGGAGGGGCTATCTTTTTCCAGTTGGAAGCTATCGAGAGTCTAGCTGCAGTGAGAATTCGGATAATAAGAATTCTGTCAAATTTGTGGGCTTGAGGGACAGATTTGCCTAGTAACATGAAAATAGGGTCCATGGGTACGGTAATGTCTAAAACTCGGAGATAAAAATTACATTTTTATTAAAGCGTAACTGTTGGGCATAAAATTAAAAATCAATTCTTTATTTTTATCTGGTAAACAAGTAATAAGGATGCTAACCAGGCAATCCAAAAGTTAAAATTACTATTTTCTTGTTGATAAATGATCATTCCCCAGTTTACCTGACTCTTATTTGGTACACACAAAATTTGGTACACAAAAAGGAAGTTGCAGGGCATGCTGGGTTGTCCTTTTTTGCTTCTTTACTTTCTCTCAGACTTAATTAATGCAGCCTGATTGGCTAAAGCCTCTTTCCCTCCTGTTTTCCCCTCCCACGCTTCTGTTCCTCTCTGATTGGCCAATATTTCTCATGCTGAGACAATGCACTTTCTATAGTGAAGGGCGGGCAAATCAGGCAGAGGAGAGTATGGGAGGAAATGACATCAGGATTGGCTTCAAAAATAGCCACACTTAAAATGGGAAATGCTAAGAAGGATTTTCTCTTTTTTTAATGTAGAAAAATCACTAAAATCAAAACGTGGACAGTGCAATACATATGATTTGTAAGTAGAGAAAGTATTTATCTACTTATCTACTTTTTGTTGTTTTTCTGAAAAGGTATGGCTGACAACTCCTCTTTAAAAAAAAAAATTACATTAATAAAAAAAAAAAAAACAACACTGCAGCAGCAAACAGATGCCACCAGCAGAAAGCTCTGTTGGTGGTAACACAAGGAGGGAAGTTGGGGGGGCAGATTGATTTGTGTTTCAACTATACTTAAAAGTGGGATTAAACTCTGCTTTTCGAATAATAAAAAGCAAATTCTACATTGACTAAAATGTATTGAAATCATGGTCCCCTGGCCCCCCAGCCCACCCCAATGAATAATGATGACACATTCAGAAAATGTACCTGTTTCCGAACCCGAGAAAAAGGAAGTAGATTATCCAGCGACTGTATTTTCCATACAGTAGGGAGCTCTAGATGGAAAGAAGAAAAGTATTTACCATGGTGTTGGGCTTCGGACATAGGAAACGTTGTTACAGGTACCGGACATTTATTGTAATGATTTTTTTTTTTTTATACATCATGTATAGTTTTTAATCTTGCTTTGAAGAGAACTCTGAAAGTCAGATAGTCAGATAGATCTTGGATCTTATATTTGTAAAGCATTAGCGTGCTTAAAGGGACACTTAAGTCTCTGAAAAAAAAAATGAGTTTTACTCACCTGGGGCTTCCAGCAGTCCCCTGCAGCTGTATCGTGCCCACGCCGACTCCATCAGATGCTCCTGGCCCCGTCGGCAGCCACTTCCTGTTTCGGCGACAGGAGTTGACAGGCCGGAAACGCGAGTGATTCTTCGCATTCACGGCCACAATAGTGCCCTCTATGCTGCTATGGCATTTAGCATATAGCAGCATAGAGGGCGCTATTGTGGCCGGGATTGTGAATAATCACTCACGTTCCCGTCGCCGAAACAGGAAGTGGCTGCCGGCGGGGCCAGGAGCATCTGATGGAGTCGGCGTGGGCTCGATACAGCTGCAGGGGGCTGCTGGAAGCCCTAGGTGAGTAAAAATAATTTTTTTTAGAGACTTAAGTGTCCCTTTAAAGGATAGCAGTGCGAAGGCGCTGGACTGGTTGCGCACATGCTACATCCCGCGCCTGTGGCCAGGAGCACACTGCACTTGCCATCACGACTACATTGTGTGCATGAGCAGAGCTGTCCTAGCCACGTGCCCCACGATAAAGGGCACGTGCCGCTGGGCAAGCGCCTGTGCACTGCTGCGCGACTTGTCAACCCAGAAGAGGCTGCAGGGAGTATTTAAGTGACATTAACCTATTTGTGAACATTTGGTATAAGAGGGGCTAGCCCCTTTTAAAGAACTCCATATTCTTCCCACCATACTGAAGTGATGCACCCTGGATGTTCTTGCTCGTGTAGAAGAGAACATTTCTAATTCCTTCTGATTTAAAGTGTTCCTGTAAGGAAAGAAAATGTCCCGTTTCGATGTTAACCTCGGTAGAGAAAAGACTCGGGATAATTCTGAGGTTTACCCTGTCCTCCTCACCTCCACCCATCCAGTGCAAGGAATCTCTGAGCCTCCAGACAGGGACTTGTTGAAGAGGTGTGTACATGTGCGCTCCCATCTGTGAACGAACCCATAGCTCACTACTGACCCTCTTTAGGAGGGACAGTCCCTCTTTGGGACCCCTGTCTCTCTCTGTCCCTCTTTCTTCCTCACTTGTCCCTCTTTCAGGACCGATGTACAGATCTCTGTAAATATACGTATTATTCTACTGAAAAAAAATGTGTTTAATTGACTCTAAACTTAATTCCCATCCCAAATATTGATATATTTCTTATTTTCAAATGTTAATATGAAGAAAAATTGACCAGGATTAAAAAGGACCAGTTTGGTTTGAATTATTAAACAACGGTTTTATTTTTATTTTTTAAATCTTTATGGTATGTGTGACTAGGGGTGTGGCGGGGGCATGGTTAGGGATGTGGCAGGGCTTAGCTTAGAGCCAGAATTACCATAAGGCACTGTAGGCACTTGCCTACAGGCGCCTGGTGATGGAAAGGCAGCTCACTCCTCTCCCTGAGTCCCTCCCTCCCTCCTTCCCTATGCAGAGTCCTGATGAGAATGTAAATGAGTGGGAAATTTTAATGAATTACATCAAATATCTCCACAGCCACGCCTCCTAGTCCCCAAATTTTGAGGGTATGGTGGGGACCCCACGAACTACCTATGTGCCAAATTGCAGACCCCAAACTCCGCTGGTCCCCGATGTAGGTTTATTTGATCTATCTCTGGAACTGGTGGATTTTGGGGGTTGCAGTTTGGCACAAAGGTAGTTCAAGGGGCCCCCCTCCATACCCTCAAAATTTTGGGAGTGCAGGAGGCGTGGCTGTGGAGATATAGCCCGCAGCATAAAATAATAGCAAATCTTGCAGTACAGCATCGTGCTGCGCCTGCGCAGCAAATTTACAGACAGCACGATCGGACACAGCACCTGCAGCTGTACACAGGCATCCTCGCGCCTGCGCAATAACAAAGGCGCTCAGTGGAAAAAGCAGTGTCGCTCTTTATCATCTATCTAGGCCTAAGGCCATTTAAAATGGGCGCTAGGCTGTGTCCGCGACCCCCACACTGCCTCCGTTTCCCTTATCAGCGCGCACGCCACGCACGCACACACCCGCCCTTCTTCTGGGCCCATCCTCCCCTGCTCTCGGCATTGCGTCCTGGTTGCCTTAGCAACATGCACAACAAGATCTGCATGTCATTCCCCCAGCTCTCGGCAGTGTCTCTGCGTCCCTGCACATGCGCACAACTGAAAAAGCACGGACACCGGGACATGGGACGCAGAGAAACTTGCCTATTATTATATAGGATAATGATTTGTGCCGTGCAAAACTTTCTTTACAATCGGATGTTCTTAGTTTGGGATCTTAAATAAAACAGCAGATTTTTCCTTTGATAAGACTCTTACTGAAAAAAACATTCCTCTTATTAAAAGCAGTAGTGCTCTGTTACCACCACTAGGTGGCAATGCTGAGCTCTCTCAAATGTATTGTACAAAGCGAGAAGTTTACCAGACTTATGCTGGGAATACTCGGTTTGTTTATGGCGCTCGATTCTCGCCTCACTCGATTCTGCAGCCGATTCTCGTGTATTCCCAGCATTAGGGCTTAAACGATTCAAAACGCTAGCGATTTCCCTAAACGCTCAGCTCATGTTAATGGATGGGCCAAATTCCACTGCAGCGATTGCGTTTACCAAAATTTTAGCGTTTAGCGATTCTGCAATGTAAAGTATATAAACGCTGACATAATAGCTCGTCAAAACCTACACAGAGAGATTCTGCTGGCGTTTTTACATTACCGCACACTGTAAAAACTTTAAAATTGATTGAAAGGACCAATCAGAATTAAAAATGCTAATCGTTGGCACAAAAACACAATCGCTGGCAAAAAGCTGACACTTTTTAAAAACACTACCAAAATCACCAGCAATCGCTCATGAAGCCGCTTACAAACCGATCATTAAAAATGCTAGCGATTGTGATTAGCAGTAGCGTTTTGTAGTGGGTTTCAGGCCTGATAGGAACCTGGGCTTGTAACACTAAAACGGGTGAGTTGATGAGTGTCATAGCACTAGCATACAGTATATGTGGTGCTTTCTACAATGATAACTGAATGATGTATGTATTGTGCATATGCATTTTTTTCCTCTCCTAGGTTCTGCCCCTGTAAGACAATTCTGGGGCTCTCGGGTACAACCCAATACTGTCGTTAGGATATTGCGCGCTGTTACCATCGGACCGAGATTTTCCAGCTTGCTTAAACGATTCATTTGACCAATTTTAGCCTGAAATTGGTCAAATCACCAATCTGGCATTGTTGTTGTGGCAAGGATTCACATCTGAATCAATAACATTATCGAATGGGATGGTCAATTGGGCCACAAAATGGCTAGATGTATGGCCACCTCATGTGACTTGTTCAGGTTCTGCAGGGAGTACAGGAGACAGGAGGGTATTTCAGAGGTCGGGCCTGGAGGCCGGAAGCAGGAAATTTGGGCGCATGAGGCAGGTGGACAAAAAGGGCGCCGCCATTCACTCCCATAATAAATATCGTTTAATGGGCGCCCAACAGGAAAAAAGGGCGCCGGAGAAAAATAACGTTTTAAAAGCGGCACCCGGAGACTTTTAATGTTTTATAACTGCTTCTCATGATTACACATTATTTAATGATTTATAATTTTTTAAACATTATTTTTAAACCAAAAACACTACAATATTCTTTTAAAACATTATTTTTAAACGAAAAAGCGCACAATATTTTTTTAAAACGTTATTAATGCTTATCACAGGGGGGTCTTAGGTTTAGGCATCACCAGGGGGGTCTTAGGTTTAGGCACCACCAGGGGGGTCTTAGGTTTAGGCACCACCAGGGGGGTCTTAGGTTTAGGCACCACCAGGGGGGTCTTAGGTTTAGGCACCACCAGGGGGGTCTTAGGTTTAGGCACCACCAGGGGGGTCTTAGGTTTAGGCACCACCAGGGGGGTCTTAGGTTTAGGTACCACCAGGGGGGGTCTTAGGTTTAGGCACCACCAGGGGGGTCTTAGGTTTAGGCACCACCAGGGGGGGTCTTAGGTTTAGGCACCACCAGGGGGGTTTTAGGTTTAGGCACCACCAGAGGGGTCTTAGGTTTAGGCACCACCAGGGGGGTCTTAGGTTTAGGCACCACCAGGGGGGGTCTTAGGTTTAGGCACCACCAGGGGGGTCTTAGGTTTAGGCACCACCAGGAGGGTCTTAGGGTTAGGCACCACCAGGGGGGTCTTAGGTTTAGGCACCACCAGGGGGGTCTAGGGGTTAGGGGTAGGTACAGGGAGGGTTCTGTATGAGAGTAGGGTTAGGTATAGTTTTAGTAAAATTCTTATTAATCTTTTATAAAACGTTATTATACATTTCACTTTGTAAACAGGGAAGATTAACGTTTTTACAATTGCCGATTTCATACACATTATTTATTGATTTATAACTTTATAAAACATTATTTTTAAACGAAATATACCACAATTTTTTTTTAAACGTTATTCATGCTTATCGATTAAAACCCTGCGCCCTTTTTTCCCGACGCCCTTTTTTAACGTACGCCTGGAGGCCAGTTAGTCTTGTGGATGGGCCTAGTTATGCATGATAGGGCCGGATTTACCATAAGGCACTGTAGGCACGTGCTTACAGGCTTCTGACGATGGAAAGGCGACTCACTCCCCACCCCAAGTGCCTCCTTATCTCCTTCCCTATGCTGTAGGGTCCTGATGAGAGTGTAAATGAGAGGTTACTCTCCCTGCTCTCGGCATTTAACTGACAAGATCTCCCTTCAGTCAGGGGCACCTCTACTGTAGCTACTTAAAGTTAATTGGAATCGTAACATAAAAAACAAAAAAACAGATACTCACCTTAGGAGAGGGGAGGCTCTGGGTCCTATAGAGCCTTCCCAATCCTCTCCCGGTGCCCTTGTTGTAGCAGCAGCAGCTCCTTCGTTTGAATCCCTCACTGTGGGGGACATCGGAAGTCGAGCCTCCTGAAGACAGGCAGCTCCATACTGCGCCGCGCACGAGTGTGCATGGAGCACTTGGGCTCCCGAAGACTTCAGAAGCCTCCCTTGCGCAGTGGAGAGAGCAGTATTTGACCAAATTGGTTGAATACTGCTCTCGAGGAACGAGAGCTGGAACAGGGGCCGAGAGAGGAGCGTGAAGGCTCAAAAGGACCCAGAGCCATTCCTCTCATTAGGTAAGTATCTGGATTCTTTTTTTTTCTTTAAGATCGTTCCCAGCCGCTGCTATCACCCTCTATGCTGCTATAGCGTATATATAGACGCTATAGCAGCATAGAGGGTGATAGCAGCGGCTGGGAACGCGGAAAATCAGCCGCGTTCCCAGCCTGTCGGCGGCTGTCGCCGAACCGGAAGTAGCCGCCGGCGGGGACAGGAGGATCGGAGCGAGGCTGCGAGGGCACCATACAGCTTCGGGGGGCTGAGGGATGCCCCAGGTGAGTAAATGTCTTTTTTTTTTTTGCCTTAAGTATTCCTTTAAAGATAGACTATAACCAAGAATTGAACTTCATCCCAATCAGTAGCTGATGCCCCCTTTCCCATGAAAAATCTTTTCTTTTTCACAAACGGATCATCAGGGGGCTCTGTATGGCTGATATTGTGGTGAAACCCCTCCCACAGTGTAATGTCAGGACCTTGGTTCTGACATCACACTGTGGGAGCCTTGTTGCATTGTGGGAAATAACTGTTGTTTACAGCTGTTTCCAACTGCCAAAATAGCAGCATCTCCTTCCACTGACATCACATGCTAGCAGTAAAAATGTCACCATGTGATAAATGTCAGAATGTAAATCAGGGAGAGGAAAGCTTTTACAATGAGCAAACACTGAGTAAATAATCTATACATAATTATTATAAAAACGAAGCACTTTTTTTATTACATTATTTTCACTGGAGTTCCTCTTTAAGGCCCACTTTACACTGGCAGAAAAAAAACGGTCCGTTTCCAGATCCTAATGGAACGGTTCTTAACGGATACGAACGGATCCGATGATCACATTGGTCTGTTAGAGCAGATCCATTCCGCACTATCCACTGGACGGATCGCAAATTTGGTTCTGCAGCAATTTTTCCAGACTGATGAGCCCAGTGGAACGGAAATGGAAGCTGAAGCCCTGCATTGGGGCAACGAGAAAACTCTAGTGAAGAAACAGACCGTTCTAGCCAGAAAATTCCACTTTGGTGATGGGGGTCTGGGGGGAAACGGTATTGAAGCAGCTGAATGGCAACGGAGTGAAAACGCATCCGATCGACCGGTAATCGACTGGTAATCAGATCCGTTTTAATGGATCCATTTACCACTTAATTGCCAGTGTAAACCTGGCATACTATTGAAGTTCCTTTTAGCTACCAGCTGGTTGAGGCTGAACTCTGACAAAACAGAGGTGTTGGTGGTTGGCGGGCCACACATGATGGATGAAGTCCAAAGTCTCCCCACTTCAAACTAGCAATTGGAGGAGATACCGCACAGGATAAAGACTCTGTGCGAAACCTTGGGGTGTTCCTGGATGGAAAGCTAACACTCAGACAGCAGGTATCAGCTGTCATCAAGTCTTCCTTCTTCCATCTAAGAAATATAGCGAGAATCAAGCACCTTATCCCAGGTGAAGACCTACCTGCCCTGGTTCATGCATTTGTATCCTCCCGCCTAGACTACTGCAACGCCCTGTTCATCAGATCCCCAGATAAGGTTCCGCGCCCCTTACAGCTAGTACAGAATGCTGCAGCCAGACTCCTAGTCCTAACCAATGCCCCCCGCAGCTCACACATCTCCCCAGTACTGCAAACTCTTCACTGGTTGCCAGTAAAATGGAGAATCCATTTTAAAAAGAAGGTTCAGGGAGTAGCAAAAAAAAAAATCCAAATCCACTTACCTGGGGCTTCCTCAAGCCCGTGGCAGGCAGGACGTGCCCTCGGCACCGCTCCGCAGGCTCCCGGTGGTCTCCGGTGGCGCGCCCGACCTGGCCAGGCCGGCTGCCAGGTCGGGCTTCTTCTGCGCTCCAATCTGCGTCTCACTGGTGCGCGCTGACGTCATTGGACGTCCTCCGGGCTGTACTGCGCAGGTTCAGTAGTTCCCGGAGACCACCGGGAGCCTGCGGAGCGGCGCCGAGGGCACGTCCTGCCTGCCACGGGCTGGAGGAAGCCCCAGGTAAGTGGATTTTTATATTTTTTTGCTACTCCCTGAACCCTCCCTTTAAGATCTGCCTGTTGACATTCAAGGCTCTAAAGTACATGGGACCCAAATACATAGCGGATCTATTGGAACTTTATGCCCCTCCACGCACCCTTTGCTCTGCCAGTAAGATGAAGCTGATTATTCCCAGGATACACCTAACATTTGGTGCTCGGGCCTTTTCCTATGCAGCCCCTACTCTATGGATCTCATATCCACAATCAGTACGAGAGGCTCCTTCTCTGGACAGCTTTAAGTAAAGGCTAAAAACTCACCTCTTTTCTCTAGCCTTTGAGACTGCATAATGCAGGGTGACAGCGCTTTGAGTCCCCAGGGAGAAAAGCGCTATAAAAATATTATTGTTATTGTTGTTGTTACCTAATACTAAGGGACAACTGTAGCTTCCTATGACAGGCATGGGAAGTAAGGGAGGAGTGACAGCAGGGCCAGCCAGCACACTTGTGGTGCAGTTTGGTGGGGGATTGTAGGTTCATGGATGGTGAAGTCTAGGGTGCCAGGACATCTGTGCTTATAGGCTCCTGTGATGTAAACTGGGCCTGCATGAAGAAGTGGCAGGGCTTGCCTTATTGAATAAGAGCGATTATGCCTCATTCCTCTGTCGGAAGGCTGAGCTGGGAAACACTTAGTCGCAGTGCTGAGTAGTTTTCCTGGCCCTTCCAGGCTGTCAGTACGTCACCCGTTATGATGAGAGCTGCTGCTACTGTGTGACATGACATCATGCAGAGAGGCATTTACAAGAGGATCCGGAAACCACAGAGGTTTATAAGCTGCTGCCGCTGCCTTGTCCGGAGAGCCCCGCATGGAATACGGACGTCCTCAGAGCGCTTCGCATTGCCTCATTCCACACTCACTGTGGAAAAACACAGCTGAGCCTCTGTGCTAGAAATCAGCAAAAATGGGCCTGAGCCTGCGCCAGAGACCTTCAGTCATATCCGCTGGATTCATTAACAATTGTCCACTATTAAAGCGGACTTGAAGCGTGCATAAAAAAAGGGCGCAGTGAAAAAAGGGCCCGGCTGGATAACAAAATGGCGCCAGGGGATAGCGAAATTTGATAACGATAAACATCATTGTCAAACTTGGTTAATTATAAATACCATTGTAAAAACAGACAGGAAATGATAACGAAAAGATATTAACGTTAAAAATCGTTACATAATTCAACAATACAACTTAACCCAACCCTACTCTCACACAGAACCCTCCCCTGGTGTTGTCTAAAACTAACCACATTCCCGTGGTGGTGCCTAACACTAACCACCCCCCGGTGGTGCCTAATCCTAACCATCCCCCTGGTGCCTAACCCTAACCACTCCCCTGGCGGTGCCTAACCCTAACCACTCCCCTGGTGGTGCCTAACCCTAACCACTCCCCTGGCGGTGCCTAACCCTAACCACTCCTCTAGTGGTGCCTAACCCTAACCACTCCCCTGGTGGTGCCTAACCCTAACCACTCCCCTGGTGGTGCCTAACCCTAACCACCCCCCTGGTGGTGCCTAACCCCTAACGACCCCCCTGGTGGTGCCTAACCCTAACCACCCCCTGGTCGTGCCTAACCCCTAATGACCCCCCTGGTGGTGCCTAACCCTAACCACCCCCCTGGTGGTGCCTAACCCCTAACGAACCCCCTGGTAGTGCCTAACCCTAACCACTCCCCTGGTGGTGCCTAACCCTAACCACTCACCTGGTGGTGCCTAACCCTAACCACCCCCCTGGTGGTGCCTAACCCTAACCACTCCCCTGGTGGTGCCTAACCCTAACCACCCCCCTGGTAGTGCCTAACCCTAACCACCCCCCTGGTGGTGCCTAACCCTAACCACTCCCCTGGTTGTGCCTAACCCTAACCACTCCCCTGGTTGTGCCTAACCCTAACCACCCCCCTGGTGGTGCCTAACCCTAACCACTCCCCTGGTTTTGCCTAACCCTAACCATCCCCCTGGTGGTGCCTAACCCTAACCACTCCCCTGGCGGTGCCTAACCCTAACCACTCACCTGGTGGTGCCTAACCCTAACCACCCCCCAGGTGATGCCTAACCCTAACCACCCCCCTGGTGGTGCCTAACCCCTAATGACCCCCCTGGTGGTGCCTAACCCTAACCACTCCCCTGGTGGTGCCTAACCCTAACCACTCCCCTGGTTGTGCCTAACCCTAACCACCCCCTTGGTGGTGCCTAACCCTAACCACTCCCCTGGTGGTGCCTAACCCTAACCGCCGCCCGGGTGATGCCTAACCCTAACCACTCCCCCTGGTGGTGAGTAACCCTCACACATAGAAACGATAATATCTTTGATAACGTAAAATCTGTTCATACAAACGAAATAATATAAAAACTATAATGTTGCAAGCTTCTAAAACTATAACAAAGTTAAAAAACTATAATGTTCGATAATATTTATTGCGGCGCCCTTTTTTCTGCTTTTTTCGCCGTATTAACGATAATTGCATTAGAGTCTATGGTGGCGCCCTTTTCGTCCACCCTCAGCCGGCGTCCTTTTTTCCTGCTAGCAACCTGAAGACTCTAAAAAAAAAAAACAACAACTAAAAAACAAGTTTTACTTACCTGTGGCTTCTGCCAGCCCCCTGCAGCCTCGCTGTGCCAGTGACATTAGCAAATGATCCTCCGGTCCCCCACAGCAGCTCCATTTCTTTACCGCCGACTTACAAGCCCTGGCCACATGCATCCTCGCTCCGGCTTGCGTGGCCGAGAGTGTCCTGCGCAGACGCAGTGTGAGAAGACCTCGTACTGCACCTGCGCAGGACGCTCCCAGCGATGCGAGTGGGGGTGAGCATGCACGCGACCAGGGCTGCACAGATGCAGTGGCCGGCCGACTCGCAAAATAAAACTAAGCAGCGGCAAGGTACCGGTGGATAGATTTGCCCCGGCGTCGGCACAGGAAGTCTGCAGGTGGCTGGTAGAAGCCCCAGGTAAGTTAAACTCTTTTTTTTCCACCTTACAGGTTTCCTTTAAATCTTCTGCAGCAGTACATAGTCATGTCATTGACTGTCCTCAGACGAGCTCACAATCTAATTCTACCATAGCCATAGTCTAATGTCCTACCATATTATGAATACAAATCATGTCATTGACTGTCCTCAGAGGAACTCACAGTCTGATCCCTACAATTATGCTGTAGCCAATCTTTTAGAGCAGAGAGGAAGTTCTGAGTTCAGGTCCGCTTTAACTAGTAAACTATTCAGCCACTATTAATGCTCAGGAAAGTAATAAAACAGCAGAACATTATATAAAGCCTCATTAGTTTCAGGGTTTGGAAGCCTCTAATAGCGCCGTCTCACCAGCAGCCGTCTTATCGGCCTCCTTGGGTGTGGATTAGCTTCTAAGAGAGCCGGGGCTTTTATGTGCCGCAGGATCAGGCGGGATTTTCCTACGTTAGAGAGCATTTCCTCTTGAGGTGTTCTCTCAGCCCTGTATGTTATTGTACTTATTGTACACATCTGCGGCAGCTGCCGCCCCAACACCACCCGTCCTCCGAGCCGCTGCTAAACTCCTACAAAACAAGGAAAATAGGCTTATTCTAAGCTCTGTTATGTATTTCCTTTTATCTAAACTCCAGGCGGAAATGTTCCCTGCAGCAGCAGGATTGAGCAGCATAGATTGCCTTTATTGGCGTGTAAGTTATTCGCTTGCAGGGAGCTGTCAGTGTTGTTAAAGGACCACTAGAGCAAAAAACAAAGCAAAAAACAGAACCAGCAGGTTTTAGACTAGTCCATCTCCTCGTGGGGGATTCTCAGGGTTTTTCTCTGTTTTCAAAAACATTTCCTGAACATCAGTTTATCTGCAAAAATAGTAAGCTAGTTAGATAGTCGCCCTCCCTACTCACCTGCACACTATTTTAGCAGTTAGACTTAGCAATTGCCGTTCAGGAAATGTTTTTAAAAACAAAGAACATTTTGAGAATCCCCCATGAGGAGATGGACTAATCTGAAACCTGTCGGTTCTGCCAGATTTCCACTGCTTATTTTTTTAGCTGTAGTGGTCCTTTAAAGGGGAACTGAAGAGAGAGGTATATGGAGGCTGTCATGTTTATTTCCTTTTAATCAATACCAGTTGCCTGGCAGCCCTGCTGGTCTATTTCTCTGCAGTAGTATCTGATTAAAACCAGAAACAAGCATGCAGCTAGTCTTGTCAGATCAGACTTATAAGTCTGAACCACTGAAACACCTGATCTGCTGCATGCTTGTTCAGGGGCTATGGTTAATAGTATTAGAGGCAGAGGATCAGCAGGGCTGCCAGGCAACTGGTATTGTCTAAAAGGAAATAAACATGACAGCCTCCATATACCTCTCTCTTCAGTTCCCCTTTAAGAACAATTCAGTGTTTTCAATTCAAGTCTGTATATTAAAAAGCACACAGTTTTTCAAGTTGAATAATTAGTTTTTAGGTACATATAAAACTCAGTCTTGCCACAGAGTTTCTCAAAGATGTCTTAGGTCCCATTCACACTACTGCCGGCGTTTTGCGGGAGTGATTTTTCCATGATTTTACTTAGAAAAATCATTGGATAGTGCAGCGTTTTCTCCGCGATCGCAATTAGCACTTCTATAGCGCTGAAACGCGATCGCCAGGAAATCGCCTGAAAATAGTGCAGGCTAGGCATTTGCGTTTTGCGATTTTGGGCGATTTGCGGCGATTAGCGCAAATCACCAAAGTAAGAACGGGCCCATAGGGTTTTATTACACTAGCGCTTTCAAAAGCGCTAGCGTTTGAGCGTTTTGCCGAGATCGCCAGCAAAACGCTTAAGTGTGAATGGGCCCTAAGTGTGAGAGTTTTCTTATGGTGAAATGATTAGTGCGGGTGTTAAATAGGAACTGTAGCAAAAATATTATCATTCATAAAATTGGTTATTCTTTTACAGTATTCATTAATAAATTATTTAGTCAGCGTTTGCCCATCCTAAAATCTTTGCTCACGCTTATTTATCGTAGGTGGCAACTTGTTTAGTCCGGTCAGATGCAACTCTCTGGAATGTCTGTTTACTGAGATTTTTACCTCATGTGGTATTTCATTAAATATTTTAAGGAATGCTGCGGTGTTTTATTTGTTATTTAAAGGATTATTGTAGTGCATGGACAGTGGATAAATGATGTGATACTGACAGTGGATAAATGATGTGATACTGACAAGTAAAGTGCACGTCCAAGCTGCAAAAAATTAACGTAAGCGTTGTATTAGTTCAAAAGCATTAGTATCTTCTTAAAGGATACCGGAAGTGACATGTGACATGATGAGATAGACGTGTATGAACAGTGCCTAGCACACAAATAACTATGCTGTGTTCCTTTTTTTCTTTCTCTGCCTAAAAGAGTTAAATATCAGGTATGTAACTGGCTGGCTCAGTCCTGACTCAGACAGGAAGTGACTACAGTATCACCCTAACTGATAAGAAATTCCAACTGTAAAACACTTTCCTAGCATAAAATGGCTTCTAAGAGCAGGAAAGAGATAAAAAGGGTCAATAGTTCATGGATTTTAGCTCTGGCATACTTCAATGAATGTATCATTGAGCAAAAACAATAAAACAGTTAAAATTTAAAAAGTAGATTTAAACATAAAATAAAACTGTGGAATATCTTAAAAAGTCATTTTTAGGAGAAGGAAGATAAATACAATTGTTTATTTCATTTGTTTATCTTTGCTTCGGGTGTCCTTTAAGGCCCCTTTACACTTAATGCAGAGCATAGAGTTGCCTAGCGTCCCATTTTGGGATGTGACGCAATACAACTCAATGCTTTGCATTAAAGCCAATGGGTACCGTTTAAAAAAAGAAAAAGTCAGATACTCACCTAAGGAGAGGGAAGGCTCGGTCCTAATGAGCCTTCCCTCTCCTCTCCCGGTGCCCTCGGTGCTGCGCTGGCTCCCCCGTTCGTGTCCGCCGCCGCAGGGACTTCGGAGGTCTTCGGGAGCATTAGGGTTTCCGAAGACGGGCCGCTCCATACTACGTACGCGCGAGCGCGTCATAGAGGGCGCTCGTGCATGCGTACTATGGAGCGGCCCCGTCCTCAGGAGCCCGAGTGCTCCCGAAGGCTTCCGAAAGCTCCCTTCGAGCATGCGGAAGTGGCAGTATTTGACCGAACTGGTCGAATACTGCCACGGGGGATCCTGCGCGGGACCGGGCACCGGGAGAGGAGGGGGAAGGCTCATTAGGACAGAGCCTTCCCTCTCCTTAGGTGAGTATCTGACGTTTTCTTTTTTTAAACGGTAAACATTCACTTTAAGTGTAAAAGGGCCCTTAACCATTTTTAATTACTTAATAAAAATATTGAAAAACAAGTTTGGAAATATGTTTCCATTATTAACGTTCCTGTTTTCCTGAACAGTTTCATTAGTTTTCGCCTTTTCT
The DNA here is from genome assembly GCF_040937935.1 of Hyperolius riggenbachi. Taxonomy (NCBI): domain Eukaryota; kingdom Metazoa; phylum Chordata; class Amphibia; order Anura; family Hyperoliidae; genus Hyperolius; species Hyperolius riggenbachi. The sequence goes on from NC_090649.1 coordinate 68,430,624, forward strand.
CTGCTCTGTTTCCTCCCTTCTATAAACTACCTTACCGAATGGCTGAAATACCGAGCATCTCACTTGTTCTACTGCATGCTCTAATCTTTGTGGATTGACATTCGTGAGGTATTTACCTCACAAGTCAGTAGTTTACCTCACTAGTCTGTAATTTTAGCTTTCCATGCGGTAACAGCCTTAGTGAATTGACATTTCACAAAATGTATGGCAAAATCAGTAGTTTTCTGCGTTACTGCACACGGTAAATGCTTAATGAGCAGCACACATAGCGGGCAGTACAGTGGTGTAATGGTTAGTGCTCTGCTTTGAAGCACTGGGTCCCAGGGTTCAAATCCCAATCAGGGCACTATCTGGAAGGAGTTTGCATGTTTTCCTCGTGTCTTTGTGGCTCTTTTCCCGGGCACTTTAGTTTCCTCCCAAAAACATACAGATAAGTTATTTGGCTTCCCCCTAAATTGGGCCTGGACTATGTTACAAACACTACATGATACATACATAGACACATGACTAGGGTAGGGATTAGATTGATCTGAGGGTCAGTTAATTGACCCTATACATCGCTTCAGAAGATGTTGGTGCTATATGCAGTTGGCTGATGGTGTAATGGTAAAGGGCTCTGCCTCTGACACAGGAGACCTGGGTTCGAATCTCGGCTCTGCCTGTTCAGTAAGCCAGCACTAATTCAGTAGGAGACCTTTGGCAAGTCTCCCTTACACTGCTACTGCCAATAGAGCGCGTCCTAGTGGCTGCTGCTCTGCTCTGGCGCTTTGAGTCCGCAAGGAGAAAAGCGCAATATAAATGTTATTTGTCTATTTGTCTTATATAAATACTGAATTAATAATATTAATAAGTTGACGGAAGTGTATATGGGGGGGGCTGTGGGAAAATGGGGAGCCATAGGCAGCCGCAAGACCTAGGATGGCATGAATGTCCCAAATTTTTCTTGATTAGGAAATGTTTTACACAGTTACAGGTTCTCTTTCCCCATATTTCGGTGGCCATGGGTTACTGCACACTCTTCAGCATTGCATTGCACTTAATAAATATCCCAAACGGAGTGCAAATCCTGTCACGTTTCCTCCATCCATACTTGCAGGTAATGGCCACCTTGCGTGCAGGTGTGACGCCTATACAGAGGCCGGGCCCTCGTAAATCAATTCAATGACTCCGACAAAATCTGGACGGGTTTAAAAGTGGAATAAAAAAAAAAATCACCATTCCTCGCTAAGTATGTGCTAAACCTTTTAAAAGTATATCAACATGTCATGCCTGGTTAATCTAGCGGCCCTCATTAAGTGCCAGATTTTAATGGAGGGCAGGAAATGCGGCGTTAGACATAAAATCCGCGCACCGCCGCAGCAGGTTGTCAGAGGCGGGCAGCGCTCTCCGCTCTGCAAATCATTATACACTCCGACACCATGAGGTTTCCTTACCGCCTTATGTATGGGCCTGACTGAGCGGTAATGAAGGTTTATAAAGCAAAACAATGCCGGCTCTCAGTCTATGCCATTAGATTTATTTTTTATGTTGAGGGAAGTTCATATGTCACATATTATGCTTCAATTATTGGTGTGAAATTTTTGTTTTTGCAAAATAAATAGGCAAGACTAAACAAGTGTTTTGTTCCATTTACAACTAAAGCCCCATCTACACTACACAATTTTTTGTCCGATTCGATTTATTGATTCGATTCAATTCGACATGTCCGATTGGGATTGGTGCAATGGCAAATTGAATCGAATCAAATCCCGATCGGACATGTCGGATTGATTCGAATCAATGAATCGAATCGGACAAAAAATTGTATGGCGTAGATGGTGCTTAAGATTACTTATATCTCCCAATTGGGTACGCCGCGGGTAAGTTGGGTGCAAGGTGAGCCGAATGCTGCTCAAATTCCTAGCAGTGTTAAACAGAAACCGTGACCAAGAACTGAACTTCATCCCAATCAGTAGCTAATACCCCCTTTTACATGAGAAATCTTTTCCTTTTCACAAACGGATCATCAGGGAGCTCTGCATGGCTGATATTGGGGTGAAACCCCTCCCACAGTGTGATGTCAGGACCATTGTCCTGACAGTTTCCTGTCTGTGAACCTCATTGCATTGTGGGAAATAGCTGCACCCCCTCCTGGACCCCCCTATTAAAAAGCAGTTACGTTGGCCATATTGGATTAATTCTCTGCTGGCTGCTGACTGTTACTGAGAGCAGGGTCAGACTTGCTGCAGATAGGCAGGGAAAGCATTAGCTAGGCCTGTGTTCTTGTTCCTCACTAGCTCTGAAAGCACCCCAAACAGCCCTGTTAGCACATTGGTCTCCTGTGGTTTTTTGTGTGTGTTACACTCCACAGCCCACTGACACCCAGAGCTGTGTGCACACTACTGCTGTTGCCTCATTAAGTTGCAGGCACAGAACCACTCCAATGCATTATTATTTCACTGTATTCAGCATTTCTCTGTGTGAAACACTCCACAGCCCACTGACACCCAGAGCTCTGCATAGTGTGATTCCTGCCCTGTAGGGATTAAAACCCGACTTTGCATCAACTCTGTAATTTTTGGTGGGACTTTTGGCATGGATCTCCCAGTTCCCTTAGAGGGGAGGTTAATGTTACGCATTAGGTGGTTGATGGTGGGGGGTATTTTGGGCACTAGGAGAGGAGGGTTCAATTGAGAATGGGTGCTGGGCAGTGCATAGTAAAATTTCGGTAATGTCAATGTGAACGTAGCCTAATGCTTATGCTAAGTACACACCATACAATTTTCTGTTAGATTTACCTGCCAGATAGATAATTTCCAACATGCTGAAAATTATCTATCTAACCATCTATCTGCCTAGCAATTAGGCATTGTTCTAGTCATCAGGAGATAACCAGAAGACAATGCACCCGAGATAATGACCAGTCTCTACAGAACATAATCTATCAGAAAAATCTAACAGAAAACTGTATGGAGTGTACTAGGCATTATGCTCACTGAGTGCATTCATAGCAGTACAGGTCACATCAGGAGGATTCTCTCTTCAATCATTGGTTGATGCTTCCCTCTGCTGGGCTCTGCTCACATCATCTCAGCTGAGTCATTACTGAGAGGAGACAATGTAAAGTGGCTGCATGTCCAGCCAGCCACAGTCTCAGTCCGTCTTATTTTTAGACTAAAGTTTGGTTTTCATTATTTTGCAGTGACAACAGTTCCCATTGTTTTTAGAGAATGATATTGTTTAAATTATGCACAATTGCAGCTACACCCACATTTGTAAAAAGCACTTCATGTAACACACAGTATTTATTTTATTAAATGTTATTATTTGGGTTATGAAAATGTTAGGTCCATCTACCCCATTTCTGTTCCTACAACATTTGAAGCCAGGAAAAAGTAAGACATAAGAGCCATCCCTGCCAAACCTTTAGCCACATGCCCCCCTTTATCCACTGTACAGTCTGGTGGTCCCCCCTGTCTCCACTCTCCACCATATCACTTCCCTGGTGGCCTAGTGGGCCCCCCCCCCTGCCTTCACTATGTGGCTTCCCTGGTTGTCTAGTGGTTCCACCTCCCACCACCATATAGCTTCCCTGATGTCAAGTGGTCTCTTCTTTCTACAACAGTGGTGCCCAACCCTTTTTGGCCCGAGGGCCGAACTTTAAATCAAGAAAAATCTCGAGGGCCGGAACACATGCATACAAATTTTCGATATAAAACTTTAAACGTTTTTCTAGTAACAGTTAACATGGTGTTGGAAATGGAAAGAAAACGACAATATAAGAATTGTTGTACTCACCATTTGATGCACATTTTCCTAATGAGAAGTTTGCGGCTGTTTTTCAGAAACCAATTTCTGGATATTTGGCTCCAAATTTGTAACATTTATTCTTAATACAGAATGAAGATGATCATCTGTGATGCGAGAACGTGAGCCAGTTTCTGTGTGGGGCTGCCCGCTCGGTGTGGGGCTGAGGGGGCTGTCTGCTCTGTGTGGGGCTGAGGGGGCTGTCTGCTCTGTGTGGGGCTGAGGGGGCTGTCAGCTCTGTGTGGGGCTGAGGGGGCTGTCAGCTCTGTGTGGGGCTGAGGGGGCTGCCCTATCTGTGTGGGGCTGAGTGGGCTGCCCTGTCTGTGTGGGGCTGAGGAGGCTGCCCTGTCTGTGTGGGGCTGAGGAGGCTGCCCTGTCTGTGTGGGGCTGAGGAGGCTGCCCTGTCTGTGTGGGGCTGAGGGGGTTGCCCTGTCTGTGTGGGGCTGAGTGGGCTGCCCTGTCTGTGTGGGGCTGAGTGGGCTGCCCTGTCTGTGTGGGGCTGAGGGGGCTTCCCTGTCTGTGTGGGGCTGAGTGGGCTGCCCTGTCTGTGTGGGGCTGAGGGGGCTGAGTGGGCTGCCCTGTCTGTGTGGGGCTGAGTGGGCTGCCCTGCCTGTGTGGGGCTGAGTGGGCTGCCCTGTCTGTGTGGGGCTGAGGGGGCTGCCCTGTCTGTGTGGGGCTGAGGGGGCTGCCCTATCTGTGTGGGGCTGAGTGGGCTGCCCTGTCTGTGTGGGGCTGAGGAGGCTGCCCTGTCTGTGTGGGGCTGAGGAGGCTGCCCTGTCTGTGTGGGGCTGAGGAGGCTGCCCTGTCTGTGTGGGGCTGAGTGGGCTGCCCTGTCTGTGTGGGGCTGAGGAGGCTGCCCTGTCTGTGTGGGGCTGAGGGGGCTGCCCTGTCTGTGTGGGGCTGAGGGGGCTGCCCTGTCTGTGTGGGGCTGAGTGGGCTGCCCTGTCTGTGTGGGGCTAAGGAGGCTGCCCTGTCTGTGTGGGGCTGAGGAGGCTGCCCTGTCTGTGTGGGGCTGACCTGTCTGTGTGGGGCTGAGTGGGCTGCCCTGTCTGTGTGGGGCTGAGGAGGCTGCCCTGTCTGTGTGGGGCTGACCTGTCTGTGTGGGGCTGAGTGGGCTGCCCGCTCTGTGTGGGGCTGAGGCGGCTGCCCGAGGAGGAGAGGATTGGGTGGTATTGCGTAGTAAAGTATCGGCGTAGTCCCGTGCATACTTGAGAATGTGCTGGTATTCAGCCCCGGGTAGCGCTGGGATAGTTAGAAAGCCTCGCTCATTGGTTAGTGCAGGAACCTTCCTCCAATAGGAATCAGCCTAATTCCTATTGGAGGAAGGTTCCTGCACTAACCAATGAGCGAGGCTTTCTAACTATCCCAGCGCTACCCGGGGCTGAATACCAGCGTGTATGCGCGGGACTACGCCGATACTTTACTACGCAATACCACCCAATCCTCAACACCTCCACGGGTAGCCTCCTCAGTCTCCCCCAGCTTCCCCCTCCGCATGACACCGCCGCGCGGGCCACAGAAACTGGCCTCGCGGGCCACAAATGGCCCGCGGGCCGTAGGTTGGGCACAGCTGTTCTACAACAAATAGTCTCCCTGGTGTCTAGTGACCCCCTCACCCCCAACTGGCTTCCCTGATGTCTAATGGTGCCCTTCTCCAGGGCTGTTTTTTGGGCAGTGCGGGCAGGGCGACCGCCCTGGGTGCAGACCTGCAAGTATAAGAAGGGGGGCGCCGGCAGAAGGACATAAATGCTAAGGAGCTGGTGACGTGCGGTGCAGCCAAATGGAAGAAAGAAGATTACCAGCGTGATCACCTTCCTTGACTCCTCCTGGGCTGCTTGCATTAGATGTCAAGTCATCATCACGTCACCACCGCGTGATGACACCTGATGTCCTGTACTGCAGGCTGTCAGTTCGCGGTGCCCATGGAGGAGACGGCTTTCTGGGCTCTGTTCACCAGTGTGATTTCCTGGTCCCTGCTTCCTCCTGGATGAGCTGCTGGTCACTAGTAAGTAAGCAGATTTAGTTGTGACCTGTGGTTGTGTGACTGTCCCAAAAGAGTAAGGGTTCACGAGTCCATGGGGGAGGGGGAGCATGGGGCGCAATTTTTACACCCTCGCCCTGGTGCAATTTAGCCTAGAAACTGCCCTGCCCTTCTCCCTCCCCCATATATCTTTGCTGGTGTTTACTGGCCCTTTACTCTGTGCACTCCCAGCCCAGTACATGCAGAGTATGGGTTGGTGCACACCACAAGAGCTTTTTAAACGCTAGAGATTTTAAAAGTTCTTGCTAATGCAATGCTATGGGGGATTTTTACAAAATCGCATCGCTCAAGTGTGCACACACACATAGGATAATATTAGCAGGGGCTTTTAAAATCACAAAGTGCTCAGGAAAGCTCTTGTGGTGTGCACCAGCCCTATATGTGCAGAGGTAATTGTGCATCTCTCACCTGCCCTGGTTGCTCCAACAATGTGAGTCTATCTTCTCACCTCATCTCTAGTTCAACTGTCCAGCATCTCGACCTTCTCATGTCACATGTAGTCACATGATTTGCAGGAGGAGAACCAGTTACTACAGTAAGAAGTGAGCCGTGAGAGGATGGAAGATGAGAGAACCTCTGTACATCCACTCTGTATATACTGGGCTGAGGGAGCACAGGACGGGGAGAGCACAGGATGGAGGACGTATGCCAGGACGCATAGAGGAGGAGGGGTCCCACAGGACCATACCTCCTAACACGAGACAATCCTAGCCAAATCGGGAGGGTTGGGAGGGCATTACAATCTGTGCAAAATGAAATCACCTCTTTACAATAGAAAGCAAGGGATGCTGCTTTGTTTTCCTATTGTAGAGAAGGGTCATCGATTCAGAAGTGGTACAGAGTACCCAGATAGCTCATAGTGACCCAGAGCCACTAAGATATTATAGGGGGCTCTAAGGTACCAAAAATTCCTCTTGCACAGTCGTGTTTGAAGATGTCAGCGCCATATACGGTACATACTAAATTAGGGTGACCATATTTTTATTTCTAGAAAAGAGGATGATCACAACAGCATGTGGGCGTGGTCATGGGTGGGGCCAAATATACAAGACCTTAGCAGTGTGCTGTCCAACTTTACGGGCATGGAGGGACGTTTTTTTTCCAGACCACATGGTGGAGGGCCGGCCGTCCGACCACAAAATGCAATCAGATTCGCAGAAGATTTCCCCACAAAATGCAATGAGATTGGCAGCATATTTCCCCACAAATGGAATCAGATTGGCAGCAGATTTCCCCACAAAAGCAATGAGATTGGCAGCAGATTTCCCCACAAATGTAATGAGATTGGCAGCAGATTTCCCCACAAATGTAATGAGATCGGCAGCAGATTTCCCCACAAATGCAATGAGATTGGCAGCAGATTTCCCCACAAATGCTATGAGATTGGCAGCACATTTCCCCACAAATGCAATCTTATTGGCAGCAGATTTCCCCACAAATGCTATGAGATTGGCAGCAGATTTCCCCACAAATACAATGAGATTGGCAGCAGATTTCCCACAAATGCAATGAGATTGGCAGCAGATTTCCCCACAAATGCAATGAGATTGGAGGCAGATTTTCCACAAATGCAATGAGATTGGCAGCAGATTTCCCCACAAATGCTATGAGATTGGCAGCACATTTCCCCACAAATGCTATGAGATTGGCAGCACATTTCACCACAAAATGCAATTAGATTGTCGGCAGATTTCCCTACAAAATGCAATCAGATTGTCGCCAGATTTCCCCACAAAATGCAGTATATGTAGCCAGGTCTAAAGTGGGCTAACATTAATTACCTGGAGGGAGGGTGGTTGGGCAGGCTGGCACGCTATTTGCGGTGCAGGCACTGCACTGGGTATGCAGTTAGGTAGCCGGTGGGAGGGTAGGCAGATAGGTAGCCGAGAGGGCAGTTAGGTAGATGGGTGGGAGGGTAGGCAGATAGGTAGACCGGTGGGAGGGTAGGTAGCTCACCGATAATCTACTATCGGCACTATTCCTGCGCCTGATTTTCCATGGCGCCCGAAATTCACGTACGCGTTAACAGGGCGCTGGCTTATGTACTTAAGCATAGGTTTCCTGCCTTTGCTACATACTCAGGCCCGTTTATGCGCGTTGTGAGTCAGCTCTGAACGTGAGACCCACTGAGCAGGGAGCAATCAGATAAATGCTTTTTGGACTCTTATCAAAGAGCACAAGACTGATATGTCTCCTAATCACTGAAAGATCTGTCTACCTTGTATAAACAGATGGTTCGTATTGTACCATTAGGCTCTAATGCCAGACATTAGCTGCCATTCAGTATCTACAAGAGCCGGACACATCATCCAACATCCAGCAACATCTGACAAGTGTTTACCGAACCCTCAATCTGCTGTTAGATACATACTGTGGAATCATTGCGTTTCCTCGAATCCCCCTGATGATCAGCAGAAGGAAACAGTAGTTTTGATCTAACATCCACGCTATCAGCATGAACCATTTTATGTTGCAAAAATGGGGTCATTAGTCAGCTGCGTAACAGCCAGGAATGATTCTGCTGGCATGCCTGGAGTTCCTGTCGGGTCAGAGCTTTGTAACAAATCGTTATCAAGCATCGAGAACAAAACTGAGGCAATCAGTGCAGGACATACATGATGGAACTACTAAGTAATGCAAAACAGCTTGGTTCCAGGGGTGGAAGTGGGAAAGGAGCCAACATCGGCCACCACTACTGTGTTGCAGAATGACAGTAAGAACATACTAAAGAACGGGTGACAATGATACATGATCAGAGTATGTGCAGGGATTGGCAGTGCAGGGCAAGATTTGTACATTTTACCGCGTGTATCAAAAAAGGGCGCCTGGAAAAAAGGACGCGGGGTATAGCCGTTATTTTAAGTTTTAATGCAAAACCATATTTTTCTTTTAAGGGCTTGTAAACGAAAATTTAGTGCTAAATAGGTTAAATAAACGGAAACGAAATGGCAAAATACCGTCTATGACAACAAACGAATTCTGAAAAGAAACGTCAAATATCGTCTATAACAAAAACAATATTTACACTTGTATTAAGCATAGCAATGCAATGGTAGGTTTTACAGATATTTTACTGTAATTATACCAAACTGTAGGCTCACACAGATCTATCCCTAACCCTAACCCCTCTTTGTTTAAATATATATAATTTAATAAATTGTATATATTACATATATTGTGCTGTAACTATATCTAACCTTACTCTCACACAGAGCCCTCCCTGTACCTATCCCTAACCCCTAGACCCCCCCTGGTGGTGTATATTGTGCTGTAACTATATCTAACCTTACTCTTACACAGAGCCCTCCCTGTACCTATCCCTAACCCCTAGACCCCCCCCTGGTGGTGTATATTGTGCTGTAACTATATCTAAACTTACTCTCACACAAAACCCTCCCTGTACCTATCCCTAACCCCTAGACCCCCCTGGTGGTTCCTAACCCTAAGACCCCCCTGGTGGTGCCTAACCCTAAGACCCCCCTGGTGGTGCCTAACCCTAAGACCCCCCTGGTTGTGCCTAACCCTAAGACCCCCCTGGTGGTGCCAAACCCTAAGACCCCCCTGGTGGTGCCTAACCCTAAAACCACCCTGGTGGTGCCAAACCCTAAGACCCCCCTGGTGGTGCCAAACCCTAAGACCCCCCCTGGTGGTGCCTAAACCTAAGACCCCCCTGGTGGTGCCTAACCCTAAGACCCCCCTGGTGGTGCCTAACCCTAAGACCTCCCTGGTGGTGCCTAACCCTAAGACCCCCCTGGTGGTGCCAAACCCTAAGACCCCCCTGGTGGTGCCTAACCCTAAGACCCCCCTGGTGGTGCCTAACCCTAAGACCCCCCTGGTGGTGCCTAACCCTAACCACACCCTGGTGGTGCCTAACCCTAACCACCCCCTGATTGCATATATTATACTGTAACTATACCTAACCCTCCGTGTACCTATCCCTAGCCCCTAGACCCCCCTGGTAATGCCTAAACCTAACCATCCCCACCGCACAAACACCCTAAACACATATAAACAATAATATATTTAATCCTTAAAATACTTCTCTACAAATAACATGAATAAAATAATTTATATATTTGTAATAGAATAAATAGCCTTAAAATAGCCTTAAAATCACGTATACATTAATATTATAAATAGAGAAAAGTATATATAAATATATACAATACAATAGATAGCCTTACAAGCATTAGAAATCTTAAAATAACAGTAACATTAAAAGCGATATTTTAGTACCGTATATACTTGCATGCAAGCCGAATTTTTGACCCCCAAAAACTGGCCCAAAAGTGTGGGTCTCGGCTTGCATGCGAGTCAATTATTTACCTGATTGGGGCCGAAGGGGAGCGGGCAGCTGAGAGATCGGGTGCGGAAGGCGGAGAGTATAGCTGCAGCCGCTGGATGTCCGCGGCGAGAGCAGAGCTTTAGTGTCAGGCCGCCGCCGACTACCTGTGTGTGGGCCCCGAGCGTCCAAGCCACCATTACGCCGCAGCCACCCTGGAGGAGATAGGGTCTCACATGTGTGTCGCCGGCCGACTGCCGGCTTCCTCAGAGACCACCAGCTGATCGGGGCCGAAGGGGAGCGGGCAGCTGAGAGATCGGGTGTCCGCGGCGAGAGCAGAGCGGATAGATGGCCACACAGAATAGATACACAGCAGGAGCGCTCTTCCGTGTTCATAATCTCGCGCTTCCTGCTGTGTCTGCACCTTGTGAGCCCATTGGCTGGTAATAATAGCGGTATTTACGCATTATACATATGAAAACAAATTTTTAAATGATCAAAGAAGTGTAAACGAAAATTTAGTTGTTATACTTTTGTAAGCGAAGTAAAATCTGATATAAGCGAAATTTAAAAACGAAAAAATAAGTATAACACAAACTCAAAACGAACTTGTAAACGATATTTGTTATAAACCTTATTCTATAAACGAAAAATTTTGTTAACACGATCCCTGTGACCGCTATTTCTCGGGCGCCCTTTTTTCCTGTCGGGCACCAAATAGCCGATATTTTGCATTGCAGTCTATGGCGGCGCCCTTTTTGTCCACTATCCCTGTGCGGCCTTTTTTACTAGCACCCATTTTACCGTCCAAGGCCCACTGTCACCAAACTCCCCCTCCAAAACTTCTCAACTTCTCTGTCCTGTGTGCTCCCCTGTCCCGTTTGTTCTTCTGGTCCTGTGCTCTCTCCAGGTCTTGACTTTTTGCTGCCTGAGGCAAACTTGTGAGGATCCCCCCCCCCCCCCCAATTGGAATGATTGCACAGCACTCGACAATTTGCACCGCATGTTATAGCTGTGGTGAGCCCCCCCAAAATCACCCTCATTATAGGTAGGTAGCCCGGTATAGGTACCCCCAGTATTGGTAGCTAGGTACAGTTGCCCCCAGTATAGGTTGGCCAGGCTCTCTCTCCACTTTCTGTTTCTGCCTGGTGCTGCCCCCAGGCTTCTGCCGCCTGAAAAAGTCATCTCACTTGGCATAGAAAAAAGCTAAGTTTAGTGGAATTCCACTGTATTTCGTGGATCCGCTATATTTTGTGGATGTACGCTGTATTACGCGTACTCACAATTCCGAATGCCAACTGCGGTACAATACTAATTCTCTGATTGGCCTAATAATTCCGAGTCTTGTGACTGACCTAAAAATTCAGAGTCTGGTTACTTGGAATTCCGCACCCGGGAACACGAGGTGGACAGATCAAGCACCTCTCTCCAACAAGGTCCATTTGGACCTTTGAATGAGGGGCATAGCTCCAACACAAAGGAGAATCTAGCATGTGTACAGCGGCTCCCATATCTGTTACTATATCATCGCAGATAATGCTTATTGCAAACACAGTTCTCTGCTGCTGTTAGTACCAGTACTATTGGCTTGAGCTGCCTGCGCATGGCAATATTAATGGGATTATGTGAATCAGGCCTACAGTGTAATGCAGAAAATAAACCCAGATTCATTTTTAGTGGTAGAGAATGGGCGGACCCATTAAGTCCGTTCACAGAACAAGGCTGTGCTAATCTAACTTCACCACTGAAGAAGGCAACTTGGGAGCCCGCTAGTGGCAGAAGTTTGTGCAGCGCCATAGACGAAGATTGAGATAATGGCATTGAAGGGTAAGTTGGGCAGCTGCGGCAACCGAAAAAAAGCTATAGCTAGTTATTATACTGTTTGTGTGGGTGGGGGTGGGGCTGAGGGGGGCGTTGGGTTAGGCTTCAAGTAGGAAGATTGTGCGGTCGGGTCGGTTAGGGTTAGGCGTGGGGGGAAGGGGTTCTGTGTGATTGTAGGCTTAGGTTTAGCCATAGTAAAATATCTGTATTCAATACTGATATTTTGCACTTTAATGGGGAACTGAAGAGAGAGGTACAGTGAGTTGCAAAAGTATTCGTCCCCCTTGACGTTTTCCACATTTTGTCACATTACTGCCACAAACATGCATCAATTTTATTGGAATTCCATGTGAAAGACCAACACAAAGTAGTGTACATGTGAGAAGTGGATCAAAAATCATACATCATTCCAAACATTTTTTACAAATAAATAACTGAAAAGTGGGGTGTGCGTAATTATTCAGCCCCCTTAGTCAATACTTTGTAGAACCACCTTTTGCTGCAATTACAGCTGCCAGTCTTTTAGGGTATGTCTCTACCAGCTTTGCACATCTAGAGACTGAAATCCTTGCCCATTCTTCTTTGCAAAACAGCTCCAGCTCAGTCAGATTAGATGGACAGCATTTGTGAACAGCAGTTTTCAGATCTTGCCACAGATTCTCGATTGGATTTAGATCTGGACTTTGACTGGGCCATTCTAACACATGGATATGTTTTGTTTCAAACCATTCCATTGTTGCCCTGACTTTATGTTTAGGGTCATTGTCCTGCTGGAAGGTGAACCTCCGCCCCAGTCTCAAGTCTTTTGCAGACTCCAAGAGGTTTTCTTCCAAGTTTGCCCTGTATTTGGCTTCATCCATCTTCCCATCAACTCTGACCAGCTTCCCTGTCCCTGTTGAAGAGATGCATCCCCCCCGAGCATAATGCTGCCACCACCATATTTGACAGTGGGGATGGTGTGTTCAGAGTGATGTGCAGTGTTAGTTTTCCGCCACACATAGCGTTTTGCATTTTGGCCAAAAAGTTCCATTTTGGTCTCATCTGACCAGAGCACCTTCTTCCACATGGTTGCTGTGTCCCCCACATGGCTTGTGGCAAACTGCAAACGGGACTTCTTATGCTTTCTGTTAACAATGCCTTTCTTCTTGCCACTCTTCCATAAAGGCCAACTTTGTGCAGTGCATGACTAATAGTTGTCCTATGGACAGAGTCTCCCACCTGAGCTGTAGATCTCTGCAGCTCGTCCAGAGTCACCATGGGCCTCTTGACTGCATTTATGATCAGCGCTCTCCTTGTTCGGCCTGTGAGTTTAGGTGGACGGCCTCGTCTTGGTAGGTTTACAGTTGTGCCATACTCCTTCCATTTCTGAATGATCGCTTGAACAGTGCTCCGTGGAATGTTCAAGGCTTTGGAAATCTTTTTGCAGCCTAAGCCTGCTTTAAATTTCTCAATTACGTGATCCCTGACCTGTCTTGTGTGTTGTTTGGACTTCACGGTGTTGTTGCTCCCAATATTCTCTTAGACATCCTCTGAGGCCCTCACATAGCAGCTGTATTTGTACTGACATTAGATTACACACAGGTGCACTCTATTTAGTCATTAGCACTCATCAGGCAATGTCTATAGGCAACTGACTGCACTCAGATCAAAGGGGGCCGAATAATTACGCACACACCACTTTGCAGTTATTTATTTGTAAAAAATGTTTGGAATCATGTATGATTGTTGTTCCACTTCTCACATATACACCACTTTGTGTTGGTATTTCATGTGGAATTCCAATAAAATTGATTCATGTTTGTGGCAGTAATGTGACAAAATGTGGAAAACTTCAAGGGGGCCGAATACTTTTGCAAGCCACTGTATATGGAGGCTGCCATATTTATTTCCTTTTAATCAATACCAGTTGCCTGGCAGCCCTGCTGGTCTATTTCTCTGCAGTAGTATCTGAATAACACCAGAAACAAGCATGCAGCTAGTCTTGTCAGATCTGACTTTAAAGTCTGAAACACCTGATCTGCTGCATGCTTGTTCAGGGGCTATGGCTAATAGTATTAGAGGCAGAGGATCAGCAGGGCTGCCAGGCAACCGGTATTGTATAAAAGGAAATAAACATGGCAGCCTCCATATACCTCTCTCTTCAGTTGTCCTTTAACCTTCCTGGCGGTAAGCCCGAGCTGAGCTCGGGCTATGCCGCCGGAAGGCACCGCTCAGGCCCCGCTGGGTCGATTTGCATAATTTTTTTTTTGCTACACTCAGCTAGCACTTTGCTAGCTGCGTGTGCAATCCGATCGCCGCCGCTCCCCGCCGATCCGCCGCTATCCGTCACGCTGCAGCCGCCTCCCCCCAGACCCCGTGCGCTGCCTGGCCAATCAGTGCCAGGCAGCGCTGAGGGGTGGATCGGAGTCCCCTTTGTCGGTGACGTCATCCCGCCTGTCGCCATGGCGATGGGGGAAGCCCTCCAGGAGATCTTGTTCTTTGAACGGGATCTCCTGATCTCCGATCGCCGGAAGCGATCGGAGGGGCTGGGGGGATGCCGCTGAGCAGCGGCTATCATGTCTCGCTACATGATATAAAAAATAAAAAAAACGGTTGTGCTGCCCCCTGGCGGATTTTAATAAACCGCCAGGAGGATTAATAATAAAATATCATAAATACCAATATTTTACTATCTTTGGTTACTGGGCAGGCCACATTTTCATGCACTCTTTTTTATTTTTAGTTTCAATACATTTTTATTGAGATTAAACCGGGTAGAAACAGGCAATTCTCTATGACCCCCTTTAGTGGAATCTTAGATAACGCTTACAATTTGCAAGCAAATTATAGCCAGTAAAGTAAGGCAATAATAAGTCAGAAAATCTTTCATATGCGCAAAGTATTCATGTCAAATATAGTCAGAATAGAAAATGCAAAGTATATATACTGTATATCAACAGTTTATCTAATCAAGACAAAAATAATAACATCTTTCTTTTTTAAGAAAATTAGTTATACACAGAGCTGCTCGCAGTGGAGGAGAAATGTTATAGTTAGTTTTCAATATTTTTTATTGGAATTTCAAATTTTTAAAAAATATGCTATTGACATATCATGTATAAAACACAGAGATACACTTTATACATAATAACATTCTTTGTTTAAACAAATAATATAAAATAACCTGTACAAAAGATTATATAAATAATAAAAATCTGAATATAAATTACAGAAACATTACTGTAATATTACCTATATCACTGTCATTAATACAATGATCTGTACTATAAAATTTTGTTGCTCTCTTTAATAATCTGCCTTAACCATATATTTGTACTATAAATTCCACATAATTTCTATAAACAACAATGCAACCTCTAAATACGCCTATAAACGCGTAAATAGTAGCTGCAAACGCGTAAATCTATATCTATATTGCGTATCGTACGGGTTCAATCTTTGCGTCTATATATAGAAAAACTACATACAAACGTGTCTAACGCGTCATTTCCACATAAACGCGCATACACCGCACATAAACGCCCATAGACCGCGTATAAAATGCATATAAATGTGCCAAAAATGCACCTACAGCGCTTATCAAATTTATTCAAAACGTATATATATAAAAAAAACATAAAAACATAAAACAAAGCATAAGTTCACTGGAAATGATAAGAAGAAACGCGTTAGGCCTAAATAGGCAAAAGAAGCTTGTACACTTATCAAGATTTACTTATTTTTAAAACCAGTTCCAATATTAGTTGAAATTTGAACAGAAATACCTTTAGTAAATGACATAGCTTGAAATAGATACATCATAAATGTAGAGTTTCAAAAAATTATAATTACCGTATATACTCGCATATAAACCGAATTTTTGAGCACAAAAAATGTGCTCAAAAGTCCCCCTGTCGGTTTATATGCGAGTCATCTACTTTATATGGCTGTTTTTGTGTGGAGCCTCACCTTGTCCTGAGCCCCCGAGTGACCAGAGAAGATGCCGGTGCATGCAGGATGGCAGCCATTTAGTCAGACGTGCTTCCGGAGATGATCGGCGCACATCGGGACAGGAGCTCCTCCACTTTTAACCACTCATGGATCCTATGCGCACATGGGTGGCCAGAATGTGTTACGCATCGGGCATCCAGTGCTGTGAGTGACAGAGCCTGCAGAGTCGCTTGTGCAATGATCGGGGATTCCCTCTTCCGTGCAGTACCCAGTGTTTAAAGACGCCACTAGATGGCGTCATCTATAGGAGACACACAGTGAAGGCTGGACGGAAGTGGGAATCCCCGATCATTGCACAAGCGACTCTGCAGGCTCTCTCATTAACAGCATTAGATGCCCACTGCGTAACACATTCTGGCCATCCACGTGCAGGCAACACAGGGTCCATGAGTGGTTGAAAGGAGCTCCTGTCTCGCTGTGCACAGATCATCTTTGGAAGCACAGGTGGCCTCCGATCCTGCAGGCGTCAGCTGACAGTGAAGGTGCTCCTGTCCCAATGTGCACCGATCATCTTCAGAAGTAGGTCTGGCATCCGATCCTGCAGGGGCGGGCATCAGTTCCTGACCACAACCTGCATTATGCTGTAAGGGTAAGCTGGACAGCCTTGTTGACACCAGTCCTGTGAAATGTTTGTAGCAGCTCATTAATTCCTCAGTTGTTGTGACATAAGCTTATTATTCAATCATTTGATTGTATTGGTGTATGGCTGTATGAACTGTACATTCTACAAAGTAAAACTAGAAGGGGCATCAGCTTCTGGCCACAGACTGCATCCCTGCTGAAAGTGGAGGAGCTACTTTCCCACTGTGTGCTCTCTATCTCTGAAAGCATGTGTGATTACATTGCTTGCATCCTGCAGGCGCCGGCCTCCACTCCGTTTTAACTACTGCTGGCTATTTATATTGGGGGGGGCGGCTTATATGAGAGTCAACAACTTTTTCCTGATTTTTGAGGGGAAAGTGGGTACCTCGGCTTATATGCGGGTCGGCTTATATGCGAGTATATACGGTAAACCAAATCAGACATTTTCCCTTTGGTCTTTTATTATACCCAATATTATATATATAAAAATATTAATCATATATTAAATTTATGCTACCTTAGTGTGAAATGATCCTGTGATCGTGTAATGGTGTACATTTTAAGATCTTGTTTATAGAGATTTCCCAAGGAACAGAACCTCTGGAGAATGGGGGCGTCAACTAGCCTCCCTACTGAGACTCCAGAGGACGCATCCCTGTTCTATCTCCATGGTTCAATTATGTTACAACACCATCACTATATAGGTCCAAGACTCTAATTCAAAATAACCAATAATCAAGATATGATCCCATAATTATGAATGTCTTATACATTACAAGATTCCAATATTCCTGTGATATATTCTTACTGAACTAATTTAAACTAAACTAACAAATATAGACTAAACTAAACTAATTTAAACTAAAATGCGCTGTTGTCTTGTGTTAAGTTCTTGGTCTTTATATATCAAGGATATGTATACTTCACTTTGAATTAATTGGCAAATGATCCTTAGAAAATTACTTCCAGGAGTTTAGAGAAATGTTATAGTTAAAGGGGGACCATGGTGAAAAATTGTAAAATTTTAAATATGTGCATAGACAAATAAGAAGTACGCTTTTTCCAGAGTAAAATGAGCCATAAATGACTTATCTCCTATGTTGCTGTCACTTACCATACGTAGTAGGAATCTGACAGAAGAGACAGGTTTTGGACTAGTCCATCTCTTCATAGGGGATTCTCAGCAAGGCTTTTATTCTTTATAAAGATATTCCCTGAAAATTATGTAAACAATGATGCCTGCCAGCTTCCCTGTTCGCTGCAAAGTTTTTTGGCAGTTGGACAGAGCAACTGCCTTTCACTGAGTGCTTTTAGAAAATAAATAAATCCCTGAAAATTCCCCATAAAGAGATGGACAAGTCCAAAACCTGTCACTTCTGTCAGATTTCTACTACCTACTGTAAGTGACAGCAACATAGAAGAAAAGTAATTTATGGCTCATTTTACTCTGGAAAAACTTACTTCTTATTGTCTATGTTTGCATATATTTTAAATTTTAAAATGTTTTACCATAGTGCCCCTTTAACAAGACTACTACAGTGGACTGATTAAGGATTACTAAATCAGTTAAGAAAGTAGAGTAGGACCTAGTCCCACATTATTCAAGGAAGTAATGAAAGTAGACCAGGTTCTCTGAGGGCTCGTTTCCACTAGGGCGAATTCGCATGCGTGGCCTGCATGCGAATTCGCATAGTCAATGAAAGTGGATGGGACTGTTTCCACTTGTCATTTTAAACGCGCGTTTTTGTGTGCAGAATTTTTCTGCACGGTAGGGCCTGCAGAATTCGCCTGCGTGAGGAATGCAGGCGAATCGCAGCCCATGTATTTGATAGGGAAAACGCGCGTGCGTTTTTTGCCGCGATTTCGCGTGCGAATTCGCACGCAAAGTAATGCAAATTGGACCAGGCAGTGACATGGTTAAATTCGCATAGACCCTGCCTATGCGAATTCGCACGCGAAATCGCGGCAAAAATCGCATGCGGAATCGCATCCGCATGCGATTTTGTCAGCGGTGGAATCCCAGCGATTCGCACCGCACTAGTGGAAACGAGCCCTAAGGTTGAGCATGCTCCTTTTTTTGATGTATGCCTCCACCACAGCTAGCAGCAGTGGTGAGTGGTGTATATCACTTGGCACGCCTTCTTGTGTAAACACGCCCTTAGTGGGTGTGCACTGAGAGCATCCTGGAGGAGGAGTCTCATTACAGCATACAAGTGGGTAAATAACTCTTTCTGTCATTTTGACCTCATAGTCTTAAGGTGGCCACTAATGATCCAATTTGTAGGTAAAAATCGTTCGAGCGGTCAGATAATTCTGATTGGAAGAAAAATCATTCACTACACCATCTACAAACCAATATTTGCTTCATATCTATCACAACTAACTAGAAAATCAAAATTTTGGTTTGACCAAAATCCATTTGGACGACAATTTTTTATCTTTCAAAAATTTTATTAATTTCAATAAAAGACAGAAATAAACAAGGTAACAGGAGATATGCATCATATTCAAATACATGTCAAGACATGTTGTACATTATTAAAGGCAAAGTATGTTAAGTCTCCTGGGCTACTATTGGAGAGGGTACAACCTGACTTTCATAATAGACGCCGGGGCAACTTATTCCCACATAAAGTTCAAGTGGGCGATGGCAGCGCGAGGCATCAGATACCAGCATCCTTCTTAGTCCAATCATATTGCCAAGAACACATTCTAACAAAGAACCGCCTGCAGAGGTGGCGGGTCAACAGCTATAGGACTACAGGTGGTCAGAATGAACCCAGGTGAGGAGATAGGGGGAAATTTAGGACAGAGAAGAGAATAGGAGAATGGGCGAAGCAAGATTTAGAGAGAGAGAAGAGGGAAAGGAAGAAAAGAGAAGAAGGGCGTAAGGATGGACGACAATTTTTTAATCGTTTGTAATTGATTGTTCCCATCAATGGAGATTATTTACAACTAATCTGATCAGAATCTCTGATTGCTCAAATGATTTTTCGCAAGAAATTGTAGAGTTAGTTAAAGGTGGCCACTAACTGTCCAATTTCCAGCGAAAAATCGTTTGAGCGATCATAAATTCTGATCGGATTGGTTGTATATAATCTCCATTGATGGATTATAAAAATCGTCGTCCGATTGGATCTTCAGCAAATCAAAATTTGGATTTTCTTGTTGGTTTTGATAGATAGGAAGCAAAGATTAGTTCATTGAGTAGTGAACGATTTTTCTTCCAACCAGAATTTTCTGATTGCTCGAACGATTTTTCACTTGAAATTGGATCATTAGTGACCACCTTTAGTGTGAGGAAGTACTATATGTACAGTATATGGAGTGATATCTTCAAAAGTACAAAAGTCATAATTGGTATGATAAAGTGCAGAGATAATTAGTTAGTATTTGACAACAATGCTCCTCAAGGAAAAAACATGTAGAAGCACGTGACTGATCAGGTGGCTGTCTGGTTCCTATCACATGATCATGACTCACTTCCTATTTTACCCTACACAGGAAGCAGAAGTAAAAGAAATGATCACATGATCATGAGTAGCCAATCAGAGACTTGCAAATCAATCACCTGAAGAAACTGATCTCACCCTTCTCCACTGAGAAAATTTCTCTAACGAGGGGGAAACACTTCTGTTATTACAACTGGAATTCAGCTTTGGAGATCTGTGGTTAGTCTGCCACCCATTAGCAGCACAGTAGCCTACCATGCTCCTATTCTATTATAGGCAAACGGTCAACAAATAAATCTGATTTTCTCACTATTTCTTCCCCGGCTCTCAGGCCCATGCAAATGTTCTGCTTGGCTTTATCTAGTGCAGTGTTATTGTTCCTCTACCACATTTTTATTAATATAATGCTCCTGTAGCCCTGAGGAGTGTGGCTGAGTTACAGTAACAAGTTACAAGCGGGAGAAGAGCGTTGTGGTTTGGCTGGTCCACTCCGCGAGATCCCCCTGACACATCTGGACAGGAGATCATGTGACATGCGGGCCCGCCAGCCCATATCCTCAATACTGGAGGAGAAAACAGAGTATGCTCTATTCAACAGGAGGGGATTTCAATATTGCCTCAGCTGCTTCTCAGCAGAAACTCACTACAACCTGGGAATGTGTTGTAAGATTTGCGACCGGCAAACATATATAAAATTACCAGCTCTTCTTGCCCTATCCATATACTTGCCTCCTATATTTTTGAAAATCTCCAATTACTTCCTGAGCAGAAATAACATTTAAGGACAAAAGGGGAAATAAACGGGAGAGACAGAACGATAAAAAATCAGTGTAACATCAAGGCTAAACGTGCTTATTGCCCGAAACGGAATGAGGCAAATGCTAATAACAATTCGGATGATAAGTGAATATAAACAGCGTACAGATGCAAAGTGCTGGGCGGAATGCCTGATTCAATGGACAGATGTGCTTGGAACTGCAGTACAACTTACTTCATCTCCTCTGTGGATTTAGGTGATGGGCGGGTCAATCAGGTGTGATCACGTGACTCTCAAAGTAAGTAGAACATTTTCCAGTACTACAGTAAAAAACATGAGTTTATCGGAGAAGGTGAAACTTTGTAGTCCACAGGAAGTAGATGGTGAGCAATACCTCCCAACATTTTGACATAAGAAAGAGGGACACTTTAAGCCACGCCCCTGCCACACCTCTAACCACGCCCCCACCACACCCCTCACAATGCATATCACAAAGAATTCAGAAGCAAGATATGTAGTTTTTATCATTCTTACCACACTGGTCCTCTCTATCATCATTAGTTTTCCTTCATTTTAATATTTGGAAATAAGAAATGTATCAATTTAAACGATGGGGATAGAGTTTAGAGGTAAACACTTTTTTTTTCAGTTGAAAAACACATATATTTACATAGATCTATACATCAGGCCTGAAAGAGGGTCAAAGGAGGAAGAAAGAGAGACAGGTGCACTTGATTCCCAAGGAGGGACTGTCTGTCCGAAAGAGGGACAGTTAAGAGCTACTGTATGTTTTAAGACCTGATCTCTAAAAGGAAATGGCTCTAGAGGTAGAGATGTCACAAACATAGAATTTTCTGTTTGCGAATGGCAAACGCAAACTTCCGAAAAATGTTTGCGAACAGGCGAATCTGACGAACCGCCATAGACTTCAATGGGCAGGCGAATTTTAAAACCTACAAAGACTGTTTCTGGCCACATAAGTGATGGAAAACTAGTTTCAAGGGGTCTAACACCTGGACTGTGGCATGCCGGAGGGGGATCCATGGCAAAAGTCCCACCAAACATTACGGAGTTGACGCAGAGTCAGGTTTAGATCCCTAAAGGGCAGAAATCCCATTATGCACAGCTCTGGGTGTCAGTGGGCTGTGGAGTGTCTCACACAGAGAAATGCAATAGTACTATCAGAATACAGTGTAATATTAATGCACTGGAGTGGTTCTGTGCCTGCAACTTAATGAGGCAACAGCAGTAGTGTGCACACAGCTCTGGGGGTCAGTGGGCTGTGGAGTGTCACACAAAAAAACACAGGAGACCGATGTGCTAGCCCTCAATAGGGCTGTTTGGAGTGCTTTCACAGCAAGTGAGGAACAACAGCAGCTAATGCTTTCCCTACCTATCTGTAGCAAGTCTGACCCTGCTCTCACTAACAGTCAGCAGCTAGCAGAGAATGAATCAAATATGGCCACGGCAACTGCTTTTTGATAGGGGGCTGGGGGGTCCAGGAAGGGGTGCAAGCTGATTGGCTGCCATGTGTCTGCTGACTGTTGAGTAAGGAATCAAAGTTTATCTCAATGATGATGTATAGGGGGCGAATCGAACATGCCAAATGTTTGCTGTTTAGGGTTTAGTTGGGCACAGGGCCAGACATAGCACTTGACACGTAGTGTGCTGAGAGCCCAGTGAGCTGAGAAGTGATTGTCATGGTTATGCTCTCCATCCTGGAGTCGAGCTGATGTCACCATCCATTCAGCTCTCTATGCTACATGCACAAAGCTGGACTGGTCGCCACCAAAGGAGCACAGAGAGCTAGATTGGTGATCTTAATGGGACCATCTAAGGCTGTATTATCCAGGAGAGGGGACGTCAGTGCAGTTGCAGAGCTGTGAATGTGGGCATGCTGGGAAGGGAGGGGGAGGAGAGGTGATGATGGGCAGCACAGTTGTGGTGCGGTTCAGCAAGCAAACTCATGTTTGTGTCAGAATTTGCCGTTTCGGTGGAAAGTAAAGTTCAGGGTGCCAAAACGTCTGTGCCTACAGGTTTCCGAGAGGCAAATCCAGCCCTGGTTGGGCATTAAGGTCTGCCCATCATACAGTGTTATGAAGGTTCCAATCTTGAGTTTTCTGGCTATAAACCTCACACGGTTTCCATGTGCCTGCTCTCCATCACCCCTGGCAAGGTTTGGAGAGTGGGCAAGACACAACCGCACTAAGCATTTTTTGTCGTGCGTGAAAAAAGGGCTTGGCTTGATAGTGAAATGGCACCGATGGATAACGAAATCTGATAACAATAAACATCATTGTCAAACTTAGTTAATGATAAATACCCTTGTAAAAGCAGACGAGAAATAATAACGAAAAGATATTAAAGTTAAATATCATTATGTAATTCAACAATACAGCTTAACCCAACCCTACCCTCACACAGAACCCTCCCCTGGTGTGGTGCCTAAAACTAACCACTCTCCTGGTGGTGCCTAATCCTTCCGGTGGGGCCTAACCCTAACCCCCCCCGCTGGTGCCCAACCCTTCCCCGCTGGTGCCTAACCCTAACCACCCCCCTGGTGGTGCTTAACCCTAACCACCCCCCTGGTGTTGCCTAACCCTAGCCACCCCCCTGGTGTTGCCTAACCCTAGCCACCCCCCTGGTGTTGCCTAACCCTAGCCACCCCCCTGGTGTTGCCTAACCCTAACCACCCCCCTGGTGTTGCCTAACCCTAGCCACCCCCCTGGTGTTGCCTAACCCTAACCACCCCCCTGGTGTTGCCTAACCCTAACCACCCCCTGGTGGTGCCTAACCCTAACCACCCCCTGGTGGTGCCTAACTACCCCCTGGTGGTGCCTAACCCTAACCACCCCCTGGTGTTGCCTAACCCTAACCACCCCCTGGTGTTGCCTAAAACTAACCGCCGCCCAGGTGTTGCCTAACTCTAATCACCCCCCCTGGTGTTACCTAAAACTAACCACTCCCTCTGCAGAAACACGCTTTTACGCATAGAAACGATAATATCTTTGAAAACGTAAAATCTGTACATACAAACAAAATGATATGACAAAAACTATAACGTTGCAAGCTTCTAAAATGATAACTTACTTCAAAAACTGTAATTCTTCCTTTTTTCCTGCTGCCACTTTATGTGTTTGTTGAGGAAAATTCAGGGTCTTGTGAGTAAGGACCCTCTATGTGAGTGTTTTATCCCCAAATGGTTTTATTTGCTTTCAAAACATTTTATTGTGGTATAAACACAGAGATGAGTGTGAAGTTAACCACTGTTGATATTACATATTGATATATCTCTCAAGACCACATTTTTCAAACAATAACTCTTAGCACTATGTTTGGACATAAGGTATCCATATAGATTTTTGTATAATAGATAGATGATAAATCATGTGTTTTAGATATTGTGTAGCTGTAGCATAGGCCAAGAATAAACAAAACAAAATCAAAAGTAAAATGTAAGATAAGGCCCCATTTACACTTAATCAGTTGGTATGCGTTAGTGTGTGTTAGTGTGCGTTGGTACGCGTTTTTTCCACAGCAGTGCGTTGGGAAAAAGATTTCAGTGAAACGCGTTAAGTGTGAAAGGTGCCATAGGAAAACATGGGCATTACTTTGAAAATCAGTTTTCTTTCAGTTATAACTAAGAGCAACTGATTAGGGGCCAATTTCCACTAGTAAGTGATGTGAATGCGGCTACGTATCGGCATCGCATCACTTCCGCCGCTGGGCGCATCACTTCTGCATCTCCCAATGTGGAAGTGAATTGAGGAGATGGGACGCGGCTGCGGGCGGATGCAGCCGTGCGAAAATCTGCAGCATGCTGCAGATTATCGGATCGCACCGCACCACTCTTCCACTGGCGTGAATGTGTTTCAGCACACCCG
Organism: Hyperolius riggenbachi; assembly: GCF_040937935.1. Lineage (NCBI taxonomy): Eukaryota > Metazoa > Chordata > Amphibia > Anura > Hyperoliidae > Hyperolius > Hyperolius riggenbachi. The sequence continues at coordinate 68,455,219 of NC_090649.1, forward strand.
CGGTGCGATGCGGCTATGTAGCCTCATCGCACCGCTCCTAGTGGAAACGGGCCCTATGTGTAAAAGGGCCCTAAGTGTGAAAGGTGCACGGCAGAGCACTGTGAGCCGGGCAGGAGCCGTTTTCATTGGCTCCTGGCCCTGTCATTACTGTAAGCCAATCCCATTGGCTTAAATTGAGTGACAGGGTCAGGAGCCAATGAAAGCGGCATCTGACCGGCGCACAGCGCTCTGCCGTCATAGAGACGGCAGAGAGAGCAGCCTGCGGCGGAGACAGAGCGGCGTGACCGACGGGAGCGACGGATTATTGCGGCAATTCGTCGGTATGCAGCGTTTTAGCGTACCAGCAGCCTCTGGTCCTTAAGGGAGCAGAGGCTGCTGGTACCGAAGTGGTTAAAGTCGCACGTTAAAACAACATTTTTAACGCAGAATAACTCACTGCAGTGAAAAATGAATGCCCCATTCACAGTGCACACGTTGCGTTGGTGACTAACGCTGCACGTTAAGTGAAAGTGCTGCATGCTGTGCATTATACACGTTATTAGATGCGTTACACTGTTTGAGGGCTAACTTGTACTGGGGGCACATCTGGCTACTGTGGAGGTTGCTATACTGGGGAGGGGGCTTATACGTGAGTCAATCAAGTTTCCCTGGTTTCTGTGGGAAAGTGAGTACCTCGGCTTATACAGGGGATGGCTTATATGCTAGTATACACAGTATGTTTATTTTGACTTTTAATTTTCAGTTCAGATTCTCTTTAAGGTATAAATGCACCACAACTTTTAATGCCAGATTGTTTTATTTAGTTTATATTTGTAATAAAACTGCTATAAATTATACTGAACTGTGGTTGGTTCTATGCCGATCCTGCAATCTGGACAGCAATACCCGAATGGCTTTTGTCTTCCAGGCTTTATGGCGCATTCTTCTGCGTCGGTCTGAGGAAAGTCACCTGTTCAAATCCCAGAGATCAGTGTCTATGTCAGGGAATAAATCAGGAGAGAAATGAAGACATCCGATTGGTAGCGGTTCCTGTGGCGCTCTGGGGACTGGGACTGTAATAGAGTCATTTTGGAAATGTATGAGCGAGGATTGTGGGACGTGTGTGGTGAAGATCCCGTATATGCGGTCACCTTGTCAGAGCACGGCTGGAATGGATGGAAGCTCTAAAGCTTCAAGTCTCTTCAAGCTCCTCGTACAAGGATTATTGTAACCAGGGCCTGTTCTCTCATGAAGCAAGGTAAAACATTTGCATCAGGTGCAGAGATTTCAGGGCAGCATTTTTGTACTGTGTGTACCTTCCTGAGGAGGAAGGGAGTGGCTGAGGGTGAGCAGCTTGTTTGTCACAGACTCACAGCCAGCCAGTGTGTTATTGTGTTGAGCTGCAGCATGTCCTGTGAGAACATTAAATGAAGCAGAGTAAATTGTTGGGTGCTGTGCGATTATTCCAAATCACGGTGGGGGCGCATCCTCACAAGATTGCCTCAGGCAGCAAAAAGTCCAGAACAGGCCCTGATTGTAAGTGGGATAGCCCCGCATGTCTGCATTCTATGATAGATCCATGCTGTAGACTCTCAGGTCCACGACTTCAAAAATTGCTATACCGATGGAAGAGAGCCCAATTGCAACAGCTGCACCATTTTGCTAATGATTGCATTTCAAAGTTAAGTATAAGATCGCCCCAAAATTGCTTTTCAATCGCTTTGATTTTGCTGCGCTTGTACTACCCGGAAACCACCAGCTTACCCAAAATCCCCTGAAAACCTAAATCCCAAATCACAATTGCTTTTGCAATCTCTAGCACTAAACTAAAGTTGGTACAAAAAATGCCGGGAACTGCTTTACAAAACATTAGCAAAAATGATTGCGCCTGCCATCAGCAATCTGTAGTGGGTCTCCAGTAGTGTCTGAACAGGACAGTTTCTAGGATAAATTGCACATAGAGCGAGGGTGTAAAAATTGTGCCCCCTCACCTCCCCGTGGAGCCAGGTATAGGTGACCACAGTATAGGTTAACCTGGTCTAGTTGCACCCAATATAGGCAGCCAGGCATATGTGCCCCTGTATAGGTAGCCAGTTATAGGTCCCCCCAGTATAGGTAGCTAGGCATAGTTGCCCCAGTATAGGTTAGCCAGGTAGGTGCCTCCAGTATAGGTTGCCAGTATAGTTGCCCCCAGTATAGGTTAGATAGGCAGGTGCCCCCGGTATAGGTTGGATAGGAAGGTACCCCAGTATAGGTTAGCTAGGTGGTGCCTCCAATAAAGGTAGCCAGTATAGTTGCCACCAGTATAGGTTAGATAAGTAGATGCCCCAGTATAGGTTAGCTAGGTAGGTGCCTTCAATATAGGTAGCCAGTACAGTTGCCACCAGTATAGGTTAGATAGGTAGGTGCCCCCAGTATAGATTAGCTAGGTAGGTGCCCACAGTATAGGTTAGATAGGTAGGAGCCCCCAGTATAGGTTGGAGCCCCCAGTATAGATTAGCTAGGTAGGTGCCCACAGTATAGGTTAGATAGGTAGGGGCCCCCAGTATAGGTTAGAAAGGTAGGAGCCCCCAGTATAGATTAGCTAGGTAGGTGCCCACAGACAGTATAGGTTAGATAGGTAGGAGCCCCCAGTATAGGTTAGAAAGGTAGGTGCCCCCAGTATAGATTAGCTAGGTAGGTGCCCACAGTATAGGTTAGATAGGTAGGAGCCCCCAGTATAGGTTAGAAAGGTAGGAGCCCCCAGTATAGATTAGCTAGGTAGGTGCCCACAGTATAGGTTAGATAGGTAGGAGCCCCCAGTATAGATTAGCTAGGTAGGTGCCCACAGTATAGGTTAGATAGGTAGGAGCCCCCAGTATAGGTTAGAAAGGTAGGAGCCCCCAGTATAGATTAGCTAGGTAGGTGCCCACAGTATAGGTTAGATAGGTAGGAGCCCCCAGTATAGGTTAGAAAGGTAGGTGCCCCCTAGAAACGGGGCTGTGTCTGAATCACACACCTCAAACAAGCATGTGGCAAATACAGTCAGACTTCAATCAAACATTTGAACTGCATGCTGCAGGGTCTATGGCTAAACGTATTAGAGGCAGACGATCAGGAGGACAGCCAGGCAATGTGCATTGTTTAAATAAGGAAATTAAGGACATGAATATGGCAGCCTCCATATCCCTCTCACTTCAGGTGTCCTTTAAGTAAAGGTTTGCTCTAATAATAATATATGTTCCGCTTTACTTTTATAAAAGTACACAGCTCTCCTTCAGCGAGCAAAATAATGTGTAGAGCAACCTGCTGAAATGACTCTTTGTGCAGTCCAGTGCAACCAATCATCTCTCAGCTCTCCTTCTTCAACTGCAGGTTTGAAAATACAAGGTGTGCTCTCATTGGTTGCTATAGCAAACAGTAAAAAAAAGATCTTCTTTCACGCTCTTGTATAAGTGAAGGCCTGTGGGACATGTTCTCAGTCAGCCATTTTCTGTCTGACACGTGCTGTGAGCCCTTCCTGCGATGGAAGGGTTAAACTAGCCCCCATCTCTTGAAAGCTCCTGTCAAGTTTGTGCCAGAAATCCTGACTAAGAAGGAAAACCTGACTTCAGCGGAATGGATCAGCTTACCAGCCCCGCTCACAAAGATCTAAACAGCCGGGCAACTGGGGCCTGCGCCGGCGATGACTGAGTAACGTAAACGCTGAAGGAAATGAACATAGCAGAAACACTCCGGGAATGAATGCGAGAGTCACGGGCAGCAGAGGAGAATCAACATTTACATTGGACGGCCGCCTATCCGGAGAGTTCATAATGCAGAGGATACCCATCTGTTAATCACATTCTCTGATATGGGCAAGATGAGGGCTGTAAAAGGGGCCAGTGAGTGGCCATGTACAATGTCCCCCTTGTGCTGCCATCCATGCGGCTAAATATAGGCAACAGGGTGATCGGTTGCTTGTGCTCCTGGGGCAGGGATGGATTAAGATGTAATAAGGCCATAGGCAGGGTAGTAGGTTTGGGCCTCCTTGTGGTCTTTTTGGTAAGCTGAAGTGGAGAGAGGTCAGAGAAGGGGGTAGCTGGGCCCCTTGACGCCCACCAGGTCCCAGGCAGCTGCTTAGGTTGCCTGGTGCATGATCCTGCTCTGCCCTGGAGTACTCCAGGATGCGTTAAAGAGAAACCGTAACCAAGAATTGAACTTGATCCCAATCAGTAGCTGATACCCCCTTTTACATGAGAAATCTATTCCTTTTCACAAACGGATCAGCAGGGGGCTCTGTATGGCTAATATTATGGTGAAACTCCTCCCACAATGTGATGTCAGGACCGTGGTACTCCTGGCAGTTTCCTGTCTGTAAACCTTGTTGCATTGTGGGAAATAGCTGCTTACAGCTGTTTCCAACTGCTTAAAAAAAACAAGCAGCAGCTACTTCTAGTGACATCACCTGCCAGCAGTAAAAATGTCCCCATGTGATAAATGTCAGAATGTAAACCAGGGAGAGGAAAGATTTTACAATGGGCAAACACTGACTAAATCAATTATACATAATTATTGTAAAAATGAAGCACTTTTTTTATTACTTTATTTTCACTTATTTATTTTTTTTACAATATTATTTTCTAAATTATTTAATCCATGTTTGCCCATTATAAAAGCTTTCCTCTGCCTTATTTACATTCTGAAATGTATCACCAGTGTTAACATCTTTAGTCCTGTCAGGTGCAGCTCTGCTGAATGTTTGCCTCTGGGAATTCCGAAGCCAGTGAAAATCATTCCTGGCTCTGGGAGGAGAATGCCACATAGTTAAATGGCTTAGGCTGTGACATCACTGGGAGGGAGGAGCTACATACTGTACCAATATACAGCAATATTTAGATATAAGAAGTGTTTCTGATGCTGAAGCAAGGATAATTAATGTAAGTGGGTATCCTGAATAATTTACTGCATTGTAATATACTGTATGTCACTACAGTTCCTCTTTAATGTAACCCTGAATTAAATATGATAAAAGCAGTGTGTGATTGAGACAGCTCTAATTGATTGAGGCATAAGGTGTGTATACATCAGTTCTGCCCTTGGGGATCAGGACTTGATCTGAGTGTTGTACAGATGCGTCTCTAGCCTCTGGGCTAGCAACGCATTCTGTTGCTTTGGATGTGGAGAAGGGATGATTGCAGAGCAGAGCGATTTCCAGTGAAAGTGGTAAGGAGCAAAGAAGATCCAGCACACTGTATTTCTCAGGACCACTCGATTTTCCACAGAGACAACTCCAACCAGCCAACTGTACCGGCCAAGAACCTTCTAAGCATGTATATGAGACTATAGGCTTCACAAGACCTCTAAAGTTGTGGCACCTGGACCAAAACGTCAGCTGCAGATACTTTAAAGAGAAACCATAACCAAGAATTGAACTTCATCCCAATCAGTAGCTGATACCTCCTTTCCCATGAGAAATCTTTTCCTTTTCTCAAACAGATCATCGTGCAGGCTTTGTACAGCTGATATTGTGGTAAAACCCCTCCCACAGTGTGATGTTATGACCAGGGTCCTGGCAGTTTCCTGTATGTGAGCCTTATTGCATTGAGGAAAATTACAGCTGTTTCCAACTGCCAAAAAAAAATAAAATTGAACAGCATCTCCTTCCAGGGACATCACCTGCCAGCAGTAAACATGTCACCATGTGATAAATGTCAGAATGTAACTCAGGGAGATCTTACAATGGACAAACACCAAATCATTTATACATAATTATTGTAAAAATGAAGCACTTTTTAATTAAGGTCAAAGGATTAATTAATAGGGGATTTATTTGTATTTATTTATTTTAATGTATGTAGGCGTCCTTATGCTTTTTGACCACTAGATGTCCCCCCACTTTATTCCTGTGTACTATGAACAGTACACAGGAAGTGTTGTGTGCATGTTTTCACTTTCACTTGGAGAATAACCAGCAGCATCTCACTGATGTTGTGGTCATCTGTTACGGGCACTTTGATCAGTGAATGGGAACACGTTTCCATCCACCAATCAGTGTACTAACCATCGGCGATAAGAACGCAGTAGCATGCACAAGCAAGTGCAGTGGGCGATCGCGTATATCTACACACCTGGAGCTAAGATAAAGTCTCAAGGGGTGTACATATACTGTAGCCACTCCAATAAGTGGTTACATTTATATATCAATTATTACTTATGATGGTAGATAGAACCAGTGTGGTATGAATGATAACAACAACAACAACAAATAACATTTGTAAAGCGCTTTTCTCCCGTAGGACTCAAAGCGCATAAGCATGTTTCAGACCATCGTGGTACAGAGGAAGAATTTTATAAGTCCGGAAATGCCAGGCTAAACAGGTGGCTTTTCAGTCTGGATTTGAATAGCTCCAGGGAGGGTGCTGTCTTTACTGGGTGTGGCAGGGAGTTCCAAAGAGTAGGGGCAGTATGACAGAAGGCTCTGTCTCAAGATTTTTTGAGGTGCACTCTGGGAGTGATCAAGTTTATAGAACTTGCTGATCTGAGGTTGTGAGAGGTGTGGTGCAGCTTCAGCAAGTCCTTCATGTATCCAGGGCCCAAACTGTGCAGGGATTTGAATGTCAGCAGTCCAATCTTGAAGAGTATTCTCCATTCTACTGGTAGCCAGTGCAGTGAGCGAAGGATCGGTGTAATTGGCGAGGCTGATTTGTTAGCAATCTGGCAGCAGCATTCTGCACTAATTGCAGGCGACGCAGGTCCTTTTTGGGGAGGCCAGCATAAAGGGCATTGCAGTAGTCCAGCCGTGATGTGATGAAGGCGTGAACTAGGGTAGGAAGATCCTCTGGGGGAATAAGATGTTTAATCTTTGCAATGTTCTTCAGATGAAAGTAGGAAGATTTAACTACAGATGAAATTTGGTTTCTGAAACTCAATTCCCCATCGATTAGCACACCAAGGCTGTGCATAACGTTGGAGCTGTTTATGTCTGAATTCCCAATCCTGATTGGTGTTGCTTTAGGATAGAGCTGTTTTGATGGCGAGCGCTGGCTTTGGACAAAAAGGACCTCAGTTTTGTCAGCATTCAGTTTCAACCAGTTATCATTCACCCATGCCTGTAGCTCAGCTAAGCAAGAATTTATTTTTGGAGTAGGGTCTGTTCCACCAGGTTTGAAGGACAGGTATAGTTGTGTGTCGTCGCCGTAGCAGTGGTACGTCAGGCCATGCCGTTGGATAATTGTACCGAGTGGCAACATGTAGATCGCAAACAACAGAGGGGATAGATAAAACTACATCTTTGACTGTATGGCTAAGGGGTGTGGCTGGGTGTGGCTAGAGGTGTGGCTTGGGTGTGCCTTGAAGTATCCCTCTTTCTTAACTCAAAAATTTGGGAGGTATGATTAAAGTGGTCCCTGCAGTTCAATGAGGTCAGCCATTAATGCCATGCTCTACCTATCAGATCTCTAACATGCATGATACACTGCACAAATGCATTCAGTGGAACAGGAAGATGTGTAAGGTAGAGTGACCAGACGTCCCGGATTGCCCGGGGCGCGTCCCGGATTCGGGGTCCGCTGTCCCAGGCTGCATGAGGTCCCGGGAAACGTCACGCTTTCAGCAGCGGGACGTCCCGGCCTCGGGACTATGGCCACTCTCTCCTCATGAACTGGCAGCGGCGTCTATAGACGCCGTGCCAGTTCATTGTCCGCAGCCCCGCTCCAGCCTCCTCTTCCGGTGTCTGTTCCGACACCGGCAGGCGAGCAGGGCTACGGCAAGATGGCTGCCGAAGCCCTATACTGGAGACTATTTGTCTCCAGTACAGGGCTTCGGGCGCCATCTTGCCATAGCCCTGCTCTGCCAGGCTGTCAGCGCGGGAGACTTCAGGAGGAAGGTGGTCCCAGGTGCAGCGCGCCAGAGGCCAGAGACTTCTGCAAGGTGAGTAAATGCTTTCTTTTCCAGGTGAAATGTTTGCCCGCATTGTTTCTTTTTCAGGTGAAATGTTTGCCCGCATTGTTTCTTTTCTGGGGAAATGTATGCCCGCATTGTTTCTTTTCTGGGGAAATGTTTGCCCGCATTGCTTTTCTTTTCTGGGGAAATGTTTTCCCGCATTGCGTTTCTTTTCTGGGGAAATGTTTGCCCGCATTGCGTTTCTTTTCTGGGGAAATGTTTGTCCGCATTGCGTTTCTTTTCTGGGGAAATGTTTGCCCGCATTGCGTTTCTTTTCTGGTGAAATGTTTGCCCGCATTGCGTTTCTTTTCTGGGGAAATGTTTGCCTGCATTGCGTTAATTTTCTGGTGAAATGTTTGCCCGCATTGCAGTAATTTTCTGGTGAAATGTTTGCCCGCATTGCAGTAATTTTCTGGTGAAATGTTTGCCCGCATTGCGTTTATTTTGTACTGACATGTTGCCCGCATTGCGTTTATTTTGTACTGACATGTTTGCCCGCATTGCGTTTTTATTTTGTACTGACATGTTGCCCGCATTGCGTTTATTTTGTACTGACATGTTTGCCCGCATTGCGTTTATTTTGTACTGACATGTTGCCCGCATTGCGTTTATTTTGTACTGACATGTTTGCCCGCATTGCGTTTTTATTTTGTACTGACATGTTGCCCGCATTGCGTTGATTTTGTACTGACATGGTTGCCCGCATTGCGTTTATTTTGTACTGAAATGTTTGCCCGCATTGCGTTTATTTTGTACTGACATGTTGCCCGCATTGCATTTATTTTGTACTGACATGTTTGCCCGCATTGCGTTTATTTTGTGCTGACATGTTGCCCATTGCATTTATTTTCTGGTGTCTGGGGTAACTGTTACTGCATTTATTATTTAATGGTCATAGATGGCTATGTTTGCGATTTTGTGGTTACGGTATACTATTAGCATCACACAGTTTCTGCACACCCATGATGCAAAGTCTCGTTTGTCCACATCATGGCGTAAACACTGCTTTCTTATGCCTCGGTGTTACATCATTACGTTAGCTCCGGCCATACAATGTCATGGCCGCGCCCATTTTTCACCGCGGCGCAGCCCCCCCCTCCCGGTCTTCATCGCTGTGCACTCTTCAGTCCTCCCCCCCCCCCCCCCCCCTGCACCCACCCTCCCTGTCCCAGGTTGGACCTACAAAAATCTGGTCATTCTATGTAAGGCCATAGTTCATGCATAGCACTTCCTGTCATGTGGCAGTGGCACTGTACAGTAGTTCCATATAAGGCAATGAGGTAAAAGCCAGATGCTATAGCAACAGTAACATGAACAAATGGATGAATGGGATTCAGCCTTGTGATGAGTGATCACTTGAAGCACAAATTCATGCAGAGGAAGTTATGTTTGTAACATGAATAAGTAGATAAAAATGCCTTGGCCTATTCCTATTGTTTACAAATGTACATGACAAATCCGTGATTCTGCATTGGTGACATCATAGTGAGAGCGGCTTCCAGAGATGGGAAACGTCTGGTCACACAACAGACACTTAGGAGATGTGAGGAGCCAGATCATCTCTAACAATGCGACTTGGCTGGACAAGAGGATAGAACAATAAGCACATTACAAAGCTAAAGAAAGCCAACAGGCTATAATAGCCAATATTATTTACAATGACTACTAGGCATGGCTAATAATCACTTTGTAAGGTAATTCAATCACAGTCCAGTTTATGTTCACATGCGGAAATGAATAACAAATCTTAATAGTGACCGACCAGTTACAAAAGCTCCTCTGGATCAGGGGCGTAACTGGGGAGGAGTCAAATGTCCATTGTAGTCTGGGGCCAATTTTAGGTGGAAGACAATTAACTTATCTGTATGTTTTTGAGAGAAAACCAGAGTGCCCAGAGGAAACCCACGCAGACACAGAGAGAACATACAACCTCCTTGCAGATAGTGATCTTGCTGGGATTCAAACCAGGGACCCAGCGCTGCAAGGTGAGAGTGCTGCTAAGCACTACACCACTGTGCTGCCCATGCCTCCCTGATGTTCTCTGTTGTTACCACTTGAGCTGAGAATGAACATGTTATGTCCGTCCTCCGCTTATTGCAAAACTGACAGTGAATGGCTCTTATTTTATCAATAGGAGCTGCTCACACTTATCACTCTGCATTGGAATTATGCGGAATTTTAAGTACCAAGCCTCAATTTTTTTTAGGCTAATCACAAGACTTGCGAGTATTAGGCCAATCAGATAATTCAGAAGTGTAACGCGGTTGCCAATTGGACTGTGGATTATGCATAACAGCATGCATCTGCACAGGGCAGATTCTAGGCTAAATTGCATCAAGGGCGAGGGTGTAAAAATTGTGCACCTCTGTGGACTCATGAAATTTATTTGTGATGCAGTATAGCCCCCCAATATAGGTTACCAGGTATAGGTGCCCCCCATATAGATTACCAGGTATAGGGGCCCCCAGTATAGGTAGCCAGGCATATGTGCACCCAGTATAGGTAGCCAGGCATATGTGCACCCAGTATAGGTAGCCAGGCATAGGTACCCCCAATATAGGTAGCCAGGCATAGGTACCCCCAGTATAGGTTAGCCAGGCATAGGTGCCCTCAGTATAGGTAGCCAGGCATAGATGCCCCTAGTATAGTTTAGCCAGGCATAGGTGCCCTCAGTATAGGTTAGCCAGGCATAGGTGCCCTCAGTATAGGTAGCCAGGCACAGGTGCCCCCAGTATAGGTAGCCAGGTATAGGTGCCCCCAGTATAGGTTAGCCAGGCATAGGTGCCCTCAGTATAGGTTAGCCAGGCATAGGTACCCCCAGTATAGGTTAGCCAGGCATAGGTGCCCTCAGTATAGGTTAGCCAGGCATAGGTGCCCTCAGTATAGGTAGCCAGGCACAGGTGCCCCCAGTATAGGTAGCCAGGTATAGGTACCCCCAGTATAGGTTAGCCAGGCATAGGTACCCCCAATATAGGTAGCCAGGCATGGGTACCCCCAGTATAGGTTAGCCAGGCATAGGTGCCCCCAATATAGGTAGCCAGGCATGGGTACCCCCAGTATAGGTTAGCCAGGCATAGGTGCCCTCAGTATAGGTTAGCCAGGCATAGGTGCCCTCAGTATTGGTTAGCCAGGCATAGGTGCCCTCAGTATAGGTAGCCAGGCACAGGTGCCCCCAGTATAGGTAGCCAGGTATAGGTACCCCCAGTATAGGTTAGCCAGGCATAGGTGCCCTCAGTATAGGTTAGCCAGGCATAGGTACCCCCAGTATAGGTTAGCCAGGCATAGGTGCCCTCAGTATAGGTTAGCCAGGCATAGGTGCCCTCAGTATTGGTTAGCCAGGCATAGGTGCCCTCAGTATAGGTAGCCAGGCACAGGTGCCCCCAGTATAGGTAGCCAGGTATAGGTACCCCCAGTATAGGTTAGCCAGGCATAGGTGCCCTCAGTATAGGTTAGCCAGGCATAGGTACCCCCAGTATAGGTTAGCCAGGCATAGGTGCCCTCAGTATAGGTTAGCCAGGCATAGGTGCCCTCAGTATAGGTAGCCAGGCACAGGTGCCCCCAGTATGGGTAGCCAGGTATAGTTACCCCCAGTATAGGTTAGCCAGGCATAGGTACCCCCAATATAGGTAGCCAGGCATAGGTACCCCCAGTATAGGTTAGCCAGGCATAGGTGCCCTCAGTATAGGTTAGCCAGGCATAGGAGCCCTCAGTATAGGTTAGCCAGGCATAGGTGCCCTCGGTATAGGTAGCCAGGCACAGGTGCCCCCAGTATAGGTATCCAGGCATAGGTGCCCCCAGTATAGGTAGCCAGGCACAGGTGCCCCCAGTATAGGTATCCAGGCATAGGTGCACCCAGTATAGGTAGCCAGGCACAGGTGCCCCCAGTATAAGTTAGCCAGGCATATGTGCACCCAGTATAGGTAGCCAGGCATAGATGCCCCCAGTATAGTTTAGCCAGGCATAGGTGCCCCAGTATAAGTAGTCAGGCATAGGTCCCCCACCAGTATAGGTAGCCAGGCAAAGCTGCCCCCCCAGTATAGTTAGCCAGACATAGGTGCCCCCAGTATACGTAGCCAGGCATATGTGCCCCCAATATAGGTGATGGAGGAGGGAGCTGTGGCCACACTCAAACTCAACCTCAGGGAAGGGCACTCGACTTCTCCCTCTCTTTCCTTTGGCCCCCCTCCGTGCTCCCCCCTCCACTGCAGAGTAAGCGCAGTGAAAAGCCAGTAGAAAAACCTCCTTTCAGGCTCCAACTGAAGTTCACTTACTGATTAGCAAAAAGTAGGGAGAGTAATAGGCGCTGCAGACAGAGGGGCCCAGCAGCAAGTTAACTTCGCTTGGAATTTACTCTGCAGTTAAGTCCCAGTGTGACCGCGGCTCCCCCTCCATCACTGCACCCCCTTCCCTCACTGCGCCCCGGGCATACATCCGCCTTGCCCACCCCTAGAAACGGGGCTGCATCAACAAAATATAGTGGATTCCGGTAAAAAAATAAAATAATGCAATAACTAATTTTATTGTCAAAAATAGCAAATAAAAAAATTCTGTGGAAATCGAAAATTCTTGGAATGCGGAATTCTGTTGGAATTGAAAATTTGCATTTCTGACCATCCCTGGCGATTAGAAGAGGCCACCACACAGCACTGAGCCATTTATAGTGGCAATAGCTGTTTTCCAAGTAATTATGATTTTGGTCATTAAAAATGAGTTAACAAGTTTCAACAATGTATTTGTGGGCATGCCACTTGTGTCCCTGCTAGTTCTTTTGCTGCCCCCAGGCCAAGACTTTCCTTTATATAGATATACATACGTTTGTCCCCAGTTCACCTATCATCCTCACCAGCCTCTTATCTGCATTGTACATTAGCCGTGATAGACAACTAAATCAAAGCAATTATTCTTGATCCCCTCTTACTTAGCCGTCTAAATCATTGACGTAGCTTTACTATTTGCGATAAATTACTCCGAGTCCATTACGAGGGAGAATTATCATCTGCTTATTATTTCACTTAAAAAAAAAAACATCTCAGGGTTTACCAGGAAAGATAAACTGATATGAACATCTTGTATTCTACCACGTCCTGGGTTACATTACATTCTATTTGAAGTCTACAGAAAGTCTGGGACTTTTCCGTTCATCTTCCTCGCATCCTCAAGTCATCCAAGGAAGTAATCCAATCAGTGGAAACGTGCCCAAACGCATTAGGCCTTTTTTTCCTTTTTTTTTTTCCATGAGCACATTGGGATTGCTCATCCGAAGACATGTAAAGGGACCGGTATAAATCAGCCCTAAAGGACAATTGTCTTTTTGGCAGGCGCTGGGCCCTGTAAAGACATTAGCAAAACAGCTCAGGAATTCTGGTGGGCTCTGACCTATAGTTTTCACTTCCAAAATAACTTGACTTCTCTAAAGTGGTAATTTCATTTTCATGATAATGCTAAACTCAAGCCACATGTCTTCTAATGTAAAGCAGGGCTTGCGTAGCGAAGTCTGCCAAAGAACAATGGAGCAGCGGGCTTCCTCCACGAGCAGGCTGGAAAAGTTCCCTGGTGAGAATTTTTGAATGCTTGGGCAAATACATATTTTTTATTCATGTTTGACTTTTCCTTCTGTACAGTAAATTCCATCCAAGGCTGACTGTCGGCAGCTAGTGGCACCTTTTTGTTTTACAACTGGTGGATGTATTATCGTTAGCGGGGCCAAATTACTAATTAGGCACGGTAGGCCTATGCCAGTGCGGCGCCAGAGTCTAAGGAGAGCCTGTTTCGTGAACTCACCCTTCGTCTCTAGATTTGTAATTAGGTAAAAATCCACCCACCACCTAGCTCAGATTGAAGCAAATAAACTCTGATTTTAATTCTCTCTGCCTGCTGATACAATGCATTCCTGTTCATACTCTAGAGTTTGAAAGCAACTTGGCTACGTTTTTGGTTCGCCACTGTTGGCAATCCTTCAGAAGCTGGGATGGACACGCAACGCATAATTAGTCAGAAACATGGCTCCTTTACGGCTTTTGATAATATAGCAGCCTCTAACAACACAGCTCATTTGGCACAACAGGAAGCTAGCATCCTACCTCCTCAAGCAATATGGCTGCCATAGCCCCATAGCAACATGACCACCACATCAACACAACTCATTGAAAACATAGTTTACACAGATAACTGTTTGGACCTCTTTGTTGTAATAAAGTCTGAATGTGATGCTGTGTTTTCCCTTCCGATGTGATTAATTTAGTGATAACCCGCAAGTACCCTGGATCCACTATATCAAACCTGTCCAACTCGAGACCTCGATGGCCATATCCATGGCACTGCTTAGGATGGACAGAGAAAAGGAGAAATGTGCTCTACTTGTTGAACCAACCACACCTTTGTGTATGAGGACTATGGCCCTAAAGTACTGATATTGGACAGCACTGCACTAGATAAAAAAAGCATCTTTAGATTTCAGGGCGGTTGTAGACCTAATATTAGCACACCTCAGAAATCAGCCTTCATATGACCCTGCGGCCCTCTATGGCGACAGGATCATATGCATAGAGCCGCACCCCAGCTAGTGCCGTCCTCCCTGCTGGGCAGTAAGTACGTCACTGGGATTCCCGTCATTCTGTGCATGCATGCCGCGTCACACCGTGCTTCAGTCCTGCACGCTGCCCGAGTCACCCATTGACTTGCGGCGCCCAATTCAGAAAAAAGGCGCGGGATAAATATTGTTTTCAACATTAGAACATTAACGTTTTTGAAGTATGTTATCATTTTTGAAACTTGCAACATTATATTTTTTGTTATCAAAAACATTGTTTCTACTGTATGTGTGTAAGGGTGTTTGTGCGGGGGTGGTTAGGGTTAGGCACCACCTGGGAGACGGGGGGCGGTGGCTAGAGTTAGGCACCACTCACTAGGGGGTGGTTAGGGTTAGGAACCACCAGGGCGGAGTGGTTAGGTTTAGGCACCACCAGGGGGGTGTTAAGGTTTAAGCACCACCAGGGGAGGGTTCTGTGTGAAAGCAGGTTAAGCTGTATTCTTGAGTTATGTAATGTTTTTTAAAGTAAATATCTTTTAATTTTGATTTCCCATCTATTTTAAAATGGTATTTATCGTTAACCAATTTAATTAACGATGTTTAGAGTTCATTATCCACCTGTGCCAATTTGATATCCAGCCACGCCCTTTTTTCATGCACGGGATTTTAGATTTCAGCCTCTAATGCAAATCCTCTGTTAATAATTTCCAGTTCACTTGCCGCAGAGTGTGGAAGCAGATACATTTCCTTTATGTAAAGCTGAACATTTGTGAATTTTGCTGGGTACACACGATGCGTTTCTTTGGTTGATTTCCCGGTCGATCGATTTTCGATTAGTTTTTCTGCTCGATTTCCCGATCGATTCTTTTATCTTTTCTTATCAATTTCCATTCACTTCTATGAGAAGCGGTAAAATGATCGAAAATAATATCGGACATGACAGAAATTATCAATCAAACGCATCTATCGACCGCAAAAACATGTGTACCTAGCATTCCAGCCAGCCGGCTAGCTTTTGCAGAAAGAGGTCAGCAATCTGAAGCGCAATACTTTCATTGGGGTTGAACTTGCCGCACATAACAAATACAGTATAATCTCATTATAGTAGATAGTATAGTTAAAAGTATAGTTGTAATGAATAGCGGAGATGCCGCCGCATGAGAGAGCGGCATGGCGGCTATCTCCGCGTTCCAGCCGGCGGCTGTTGCCGCGCAGCAGCGTGATGCTGCCTTGCCTGGTCCTTGTAGTGCACACAGATGGAGAACTACGCGCGCGTGCGCCAGGCGACAGGTCCTTTATGCTGCTAGAAGGGGAGTCAGCTGATCATGCCGATCAGCTGACTCCAGCTATGCTCCGGATTGGCTGAGTGACTGGGGCGGCGCTGTGGAGCGCTTTTAGTATATATTAGGTCTCGCTTGTCACTTGCAAGTTGTCTGTTGTTGCGAACATTACGTGTGAGCGCTCAGACCTGAGTCACATCCCACAGTGTGTTAGAACCAGCCGGAGCTGGGAATTCACACTGAGTCAGATTCCAAGATTCCATTGATAGCTTTAAAGTACTATTGCTTGCTACTGTTTATGTGTTAGACTAGTTCCCAGGTGTTGAGACCAAGGACCTCACACCTAAGACTAGGAGATTGCTATATTGTTACTATCATCTGTAAGACTAGTTCCCAGGTGTTGAGACCAAGGACCTCACACCTAAGACTAGGAGATTGCTATATTGTTACTATCATCTGTTAGACTAGATCCCAGGTGTTGAGACCAAGAACCTCACACCTAAGACTAGGAGATTGCTATATTGTTACTATCATCTTTTAGACTAGATCCCAGGTGCTGAGACCAAGGACCTCACACCTAGGATTGAGAGATATTATGACCTTTGGCTTTCTTGACTACTCTCCTGTTCTCTGATTCGGTACTTCAGCCCATCTGATTACTTGTTGCCAACATTGCCTGTACCTGGATACTGAATCAGTCTTCCGCTTCTGTACTTTGTCTGTCCGTGTGTTGCCGACCTGGCTTGTCTGACCTTTCTGGCTGTCACCTAGCCCCTGGGTGATCAGCCTTACTGTACACCTGTGACACCTGCTTTTCAGGTGGTTATTAGCTGCTATATCAGGCCTATGGTCACCAGCTCCACTGGAGACCATTGTGCAGCACAGTCAGTGGGTCTCTACCTATCCAAGGTCCCCTGGCTGCAGTACAGTCTGATTCCCTGCCTCTCAGAGAATCCTTGGCTGCAGTACAGTCTGATTCCCTGCTCCTCAGGCAATCCCTAGCTGCAGACCAATCATCATCAATATTACTCCAGACAGTGATCCCTGCTCCTCAGTTATCCACTGGCTGCAGTACAGCCTGATTCCCTGCCCCTCAGGGAATCCTAGGCTACAGAAGTGTTTGTATCTCCCACTTCTCGGGAGATAATCATATATCAAAATAATAATTACTGTTGCACAAAACACTATATCACATTGGGTGTCCTCTGTCTAGCTATACTAGTATTATTGGTGATTCTGCAGATCACACATAATCAGGTAAAGCATCTGTATTATTGGTGATACTGCAGATCACCAATAATCAGAAAAGTCTGTGTTGCTGACACCAATCGTTATAATAGTTAAGTAATAGTATTGGGCACCAAATGAAAACAACAACAAAAATATTTACACAGGTAATAACGATAGTAAAACATTGGTATATGTTACTGATATTTTACTACAACTAAACCTAACCCTACTCTCACAAAGATCCCTACCTCCTCTGATGCCTAACCCTAAAACCCACCTACTTCCTGATGCCAAACCCTAAAAGCACTGTCACTGGAGCCTGACCCTACCCCCCCTTCTGATCCCTAAATCTAAAACCCCCCTTCCTGATGCCTAACCCTAACCCCACCCCCCATTCTTCCTGAGATGCCTAACCCTAAAACCACCCTCTTCCTAATGCTTAACCATAAATCCCCCTTCCCTGATGCCTAACCCTAAACCCCCCTTTCTGACACCTAAATCTAAAACTCCACTTCCTGATGCCTAACCCTAAATCCCCCTTCCCTGACGTCTAACCCTAAAACCCCCCTTTTCTGAGATCTAAATCTAAAACCCCACTTCCTGATGCCTAACCCTAAAACCCCCCTCTTCCTGAAGCTTAACCCTAAAACCCCCTTACCTGACGTCTAACCCTAAAACCCCTCTTCCTGACGTCTAACCAGGGCCGGCCCTACACTTTTTGCCGCCTGAGGCAAAATTAGAAAAAAACGCCCCCCCCCCCAGCCATGGGGGGGGGGGGGGGGGGGGCCGAGCTGGAGGGGTAGCGGGCAGAAAGGGGGTATTGGCCTAGAGGTGGGGAGGGGGGTCAGACCCCCCCCCCTCCCTCGCCTGGGTCCCCCGATCTGCGCTCCTCCTCCAGCGTTAAACCAGCATGCATATCATTTAGAGGCAATGGGCGGGGGAATCACTCACTTCTTCCGCGTTCCATCGTGCGTTCCACTGACGTCACTTCCTGCAAGGCCGTCCACTTACAATACAGTGGGCGGCGTTGCCGGAAGTGACGTCAGTGGAGCACACGATGGAACGCGGAAGAGGTGAGTGATTCCCCCGCCTGTTGCCTCTTAATGATATGCACACTGGTTTAACGCTGGAGGAGCAGCGCAGATCGGGGGACCCAGGTGAGGGAGGGGGGGGTCTGGCCCCCCTCCCCACCGCTAGGCCAATACCCCCTTTCTGCCCGCTACCCCTCCAGCTCAGCAGGCGGCCCCCAGCATCCAAGGAAAGGCGGGTGCCGCCCCTCCAGATCTGCCGCCTGAGGCAAATGTTTCACCCCGCCTCATGAGCGGGCCGGCCCTGCGTCTAACCCTAAACCCCCCCTTCCTGACACCTAACACTAAAACCCTCCTTCCTAACCTTATAATGTTAAAAGCGATACATTTCAAAAAGATAATTTTCAAAAGGCGGCATTTGTAAATACAAAACAATAAAAATGTAAAAAAACTATAACGTTCTTATTTTCAAAACAATACATTTTTAAAAAAAATTATATCATTATAGTTTTTTAAAAAAATGTATTGTTTTGAAAATTAGAAGTCAAATTTCTGCTTTAGGCACCTAATAGTCAAAGTCGATATTTGCATTAGCGCCTACGGGGTGCCCAAATCGTCCATCATCCACTGGGCGCTCAGATTTCCTGCTTACGGTGTACGTACCTCTGCTCAACAGGCTAAGAAACCAAGCTTATATCTCAAAGTCCCAGTTTGGCCTCACCTCCTGGCCATTCCTAATGACACGGCTAAGCTCAGAATTATGATCCTCTACAATTATTTGATTGTGCCGTATAACAGAACATAAGATGACAGGGTGGATGTATGTCTTATGGCTAGAGACTATAAAAATATTTTTATGGCAACCATCTCGTTATGGGCAGGAGCTGGCAAGAATTATTATAGCTGATTGTGTAACATTTTCAGCACGAGGATTTATTAAATTAAAACCACAATGGCTTAAGATTGATGAGAGCTAATGCGATCTTGTGGCGAGTCCAAGAAGGGCTTTGGAAACCTTGATTGTATTAGAGCCCACTGGTGCGCTTATCCTATCTTAGGTCTGAACTTTCCGTAGGGTGTTTTGTTTAATGCTCTTGATGCTAGCGGACTACTTCAAGGGCAGAAGTGACTTGCTAAGACTTTAAAGAATCATTCAAATGCTATATGAATTTGTAATAGACGACTTAAGGTATAAAGGTCATCATACCTGGATTGGTGTAGAACATGAATTATTTTGGCATAACCATCCGTCACTGTCGAGATGCATACTGGTCTACCGGTTGCAGTAGATGACCTTAGTTGACCGGTTCTGACATCATAGAAACCCTTATTGAGTCATGATTCAGTAAACCTTTTTACTGAGTTTTCTCATAGGAGATGTTTTCAGACCAATTAAAGGAGAAAATAAAGAAATGTACTCAAAGTAAGTTTTTCCAAACTCATTAAGCTTGTAACTGACGTTTTTGTATATTTGACCTGCTTGGGGCAGAAAGCACATTTTGTAGATAAGATGAAAATATCTCCTTTGAAAAGATCTAGAAGAAAATTTTACAATGATCTGTAAAAAAAAAAAAAAAAGTGCCCCTATGAGGTACTTACCTTGGGAGTAATAAGCCTCTGGATCCTAATGAGGCTTCCCCCGTCCACCTCTGTCCCTCCGTTCCGGCACTGTCAACCGCTGAAGATCGTCGGCGGAGCCGAGCTCCAGGATCATCACAGTCCTATGTCAGCCTCGCACAGGCACAGTAGTGGCTTTCCGTTTGGCCTCCTGCAGAAATAGCTGAGCCGATCGGATCCGCTCTACTGCGCAGGCGCAGTGTATACTCTTGCAAAGTAGAGCTGATCCAATTGGGCTTGACTATTTCCACCTGAGCCCAAAGGAAAACCGCTAACTCGCCTGCAGGACGCTCACACAGGACTGTAATGATCCTGGAGCCCGGGCGGATCTTTGGCAGTTGACAGCGCTGGAATGGAGGGATGGAGGAGGATGGGGAAGTTAGGATCCAGAGGCTTCCCCCTCCGGAGGTAAGAGCCCCATTGGGGCACTTTTTTTTCCTTACAGATCATCTTTAATAGTATCAGGGTTCTGATGCAATGAAGAAGTTTATTTCTCTTTTAATCTCCTCTGGCCAAGGATGGTGCCGGAGTTCGGTAGTGGTGGGACAGACAAATTCGAGGCCAAACTCTTTAGAGGCTAAAATACGGGCTGAGAAAAGAGGAAATAGTGACGGTGAAGTTCAACTACAGTGGAGCCAAACTTCACATAAGCGTAGTTAGTGTTTGGGGCATTATTGACATTTCTTATTTGAGGTATAGAAGTGAATGGAGACAGTGGAAAAATAATTAGTTATGATTTACTTGTGTTACGTTTTAGGAATTGAAAGGACAGGAAAAATAATGCAGGACAAAAATGCGGGGTAGGTAAAATAGGAAGATGATGGAAAAATTTTGAAACTAAAATAGGAAAATGATAAGGTCTGGAGCTGTGAGAAAATTGTGTATAGTTTGCTTATTAGTAGAACTAAAATCTGAATGAATTTATGA
Source organism: Hyperolius riggenbachi (assembly GCF_040937935.1). Taxonomy (NCBI): domain Eukaryota; kingdom Metazoa; phylum Chordata; class Amphibia; order Anura; family Hyperoliidae; genus Hyperolius; species Hyperolius riggenbachi. Next base: position 68,475,711 of record NC_090649.1, read on the forward strand.
TTTTCTAGAGATGGTGCATACAGATGGATAAGAGTAGGGGACTAAGAACAGAACCCTGAGGTACTCCAACTAAAAGGGGCATGAAGAGTAGCTGTGACTTGAATAAGAGTCAGTAAAATCAATTCCAGAGAGGTAGGAGAAATCCAAAAAAGAGGGAGGCCCATTTTACTTAATGATATGATTGGATGAGTAGAGTGTTCCGATCCAGAAGGATGAGTATGAGGTAATGGCCTTTGGGTGAAGCTGAAGATAATTGCCTTGCCTTTACCTGCTGAATTTTGGGTGTGGTCGGGATTTAAAGAAGCATACGTTTCTATAAACAGTGTGCTGGTTTTGTAGCTATTTGCACTGAAAAAGGGGCACAAACAAAAGGTCTGTTTACTGGCGGTAATCTTTGCGATGGAAACAGCTCAGTTACACTTTGGTTTCTGGCAGATCTGTGGTGAAAGATCAGAATGAAGGCAGGCAGGGTAATTTACCGTCATGCCTCGTGTATGGAAATGGAAATTTCATGGTTGGTTCTGTAAACTCTCCTTATCGCTAGTCCTGTTTTCCAAGATGAGAACAATGAAGAATTCTGCCTAACCTTTCCAGTCAGGTCACTAAATGGAGTGTGTAATAAAGTTGCTACAAAGTATTGAGAGTTAAATTTGTATATTTTACTGAGGGGGGGCTTTATTTTTTTCCAAGCCTACATTTCAGAAAACCGAGCAACAGAAACCGAACACGTATTTTTATTATGCTTTATGGGGAACAATGAACAATTTATGTCACACTCACAAAGCAACACTGCGCATTGATTTACATATGTTACCTTAGGAAACAGAGATAAAGGAATTGCTGGCACTATTAGGGCGGGGTTCGCATAGGTAGGCGATCTCTGCCAAGTGACCTTCAGCATGCTGAGGACCAAATGGCAGGAGCATTGCTAGCCCCAAAGATAAGTGGTACGTGCCCCAGATCTATTCTGGAGTGCCCCAGATGTCCCCCAGGCATTTATCGTTTGGAGTGCCCAAAATTGCCCCGGATCTCTTCCTAGCCATGCCCCTGGCAAACGGTCAAGAGGTTGGCAGTAAGCAGGCCTGAATTTACCTCACAGGAACCTATAGACACAGATGTCCTGGCAACAAACCCCCACAGATCCGCACTACAAGTGTGCTGACTGCTCCGGTAAGTTGGCTTTCCTCTCTGTTTCTATTGTATTTACAATGTGGGATGTCCCTGATCTAGGGAGAATGACTTGAGAATGTGTTGTTTTGAAAGGCAGATTCTCGAGTTCAATTGTTATGGTTGGAAAGGTGTAGAACGCTTATTCCCGAAAGATGAAACACAAAACACTGTTTTGTAATATCTCAAATATACGTTATAAACAACAAGCAACAGGAGACAATGTTTCTGTTTGACAAAATGTTGAAAATGTAATACAAATATTAAAACAGAAACATAATGCTTTCACACTGAGAGAAAGAGGTCTGGTGAGAGAGGAACCCAGAGGAGAAGATATGGAGGAGCCTGACAGACATGGTGGGGGGTGGACTTTTGGAATGAGGACAGGATTTAGGAGCAGGAGAGAGATAAGATAGAGAATACACAAGAAAAATATCAAGGAAAAAGGAGGGGTGTGATGGAAAAGAGAGAGACAGGAATGATGGACAATACAGAGATGGAGAAGAGAGAGGTGGGAGGTTTCCATAGATCTAACTGTATAGGACTTAAAGGGGTTCTCTGGTATCTGTAAAAAAGCTAAAACTGACACTTACCTAGGGCTTCTATGGCCCCCCTGCAGCTGTAATGTCCCGCGCTGTCCTCCTCCGATGCTCCATTCCCCGCCGCCGGTAACCGGCTAATTATTCGTCTAACTATTGCGGCCATTTTCTGCTAGGAAAGTGTTTTATAGTTGGAATTTCTTATCAGTGAGATAAAAACTTGGAACACCAAGAGCCCCAATAGTGTAATATGTACTGGTAAATGGTTATTAAATAGAGTAAATATTAATACTCACAAACCAGGGTTACCATTAGGCAACCACTGTAAAAGCAGGTGGGGAGATTTTCCTGACCCCACTCAGGAATAAGAAGTCGCTCTCTGTAGATGAGAAAAAGGGGGTTCAACCCTCCACCCAGGATGGACTCAATATTATGCAGGAGAACAGAGGCGCCAAAAGGATAAAAGGAAGCTAAATGAGCTTAAAAACCAAATTCTTGGTAAATAGAGGCGGTAGTGGTGGACTTACCTCCTCCAAGTAGACACACAACGACTGTAGTAAAGACAGTCAATATATTTTATTTATGAACTCCAAATATGCAACGCGTTTCGCAGGATTGATCTCGCTTCATCAGGCAATAACAATGGAGCAATAGCATATGTGGTCAGTAGAAGAGCCAGGCACCTGTCACAGAGGTGCCTGGCTCTTCTACTGACCACATATGCTATTGCTCCGTTGTTATTGCCTGATGAAGTGGGATCAATCCTGCGAAACGCGTTGCATATTTGGAGTTCATAAATAAAATATATTGACTGTCTTTACTACAGTCGTTGTGTGTCTCCTTGGAGGAGGTAAGTCCACCACTACCTCCTCTATTTACCAAGAATTTGGTTTTTAAGCTCATTTAGCTTCCTTTTATCCTTTTGGCGCCTCTGTTCTCCTGCATAATTCTTATCAGTGAGGGTCACACACTATAGTCCCTTCCTGTCTGAGTCAGGACTGAGTCAGCCACTTACATACCTGATATTTAACTCTTTCAAGAGAACCCGAGGTGTGTTTAAAGAATGTTATCTGCATAAAGAGGCTGGATCTGCCTATACAGCCCAGCCTCTGTTGCTATGCCAACCCCCCCTAAGGTCCCCCTGCACTCTGCAATCCCTCATAAATCACAGCCGTGCTGTGAGGCTGTGTTTACATCTGTAGTGTCAGTCTCAGCTGCTCCCCCGCCTCCTGCATAGCTCCGGTCCCTGCCCCCGTCCCTTCCCTCCAATCAGCAGGGAGGGAAGGGATGCAGGCGGGGACTGGAGTTCTGCAGGAGGCGGGGAGAGCAGCAGACTGACACTATAGAGATAAACAAAGCCAGCTCTGACAAGCTGTTTGTCAGCAGCGTGGCTGTGATTTATGAGGGATTGCAGAGTACAGAGGGACCTTAGGGGGGTTTGGGATAGCAACAGAGGCTGGGCTGTATAGGCAGATCCAGCCTCTGTATGCAGATAATATTCTTCAAACCCACCTCGGGTTCTCTTTCAGGCAGAGAAATAAAAAAAGGAACACATCATAGTTATTTGTGTGCTAGGCACTGTACAAACACATGTCTATCTCATCATGTCACATGTCACCTCGGGTATCCTTTAAAGGGAATCTGATGTGAAAATAAACTTATGACATAATGATTTGTATGTGTAGTACAGCTAAGAAATAAAACATTATTAGCGCAGATATGAGTCTTATATTGTTTCCAGTACAGGAAGAGTTAAGAAACTTCAGTTATCTATGCAAAAGAGCTTCTTTGAGCTCTGCCACTTTATAAAGTGTCTTTTGAAGCTCTTATCGCAACCGTTTCTCATTGTTTCTTCTTTGTTTATGTTTTTTTCTGCAGTGAAAAGTTCAAAGGGTCAGTAACTTGCTCTGTCAAATCATTTAAAATGCTGAGTGTATTGTGGAAACTGCAATTATTAGAGAATGATGCAATGTTATAAAAAAGCTATATACTTGGAAAAAAAAATATGACACAATTTGTTTTGCTAATAATGTTCAATTAATTATCCGTATTACAAAACCAATTCATTATATCATGAGGTTTATTCGCTTCAGTGTCTCTTTAAAATCTGACTTTAACAGAAAGTCACATTTTTCAAGGAGTGATTACAGAAATCGGGGAAGGAGGAGCACAGAGGTATGTACATGGACAAAAAAGCACAAACTTCCCAAATCCCCCCCCCCCCCCCAAATAGCAAGCCTCCAGCGATGTGTAGCAGCCTTTCTTCAGCTCCTAGAGGGCTACTAACGGCTTTCCAGGATCCTCCGTGCACGCATCGAATCAGGTGACACACCGGCTTCTGTGCACGGTACCGGAAAGCCGCTAGGAGCTGCAGAATGGCTGTCGCTGGAGGCTCGGTAAGTACCATATTTTTTGGACTATAAGACACTCCTGACCATAAGATGCACCTAGGTTTAGAGGACAAAAAACAGGTGAAAAAACCATATACACTACACCTGGTGCATCCATGGTGAAGGGGTATCTTGTGGATTATGTTCCCTTTGTACCTCATGCCCCCTTGTATCTCTTGTTTCTCCTTGTGTCCCCCTTTTGTCCTCCTGTGTCCACATCTGTCCTTCTCTATGCCCCTTTCTGTCCTCCTCTATGCCCCTTTGTGTTTCGTTTGTCTCCCCCCCCCCCCCCCCCGTGTCGTCCTCTGTATAGGCACAGTACAGGGAGTCCCTGACATTGCAGCGGGTTGGAGATTCGTTTTGGCAGGCGTTTAAGTCCGGAACTCCCTGCATTTGGACTATAGGACGCAGTGACTTTTCCCCATTTTGGGGGAGAAAAAGTGAGTCTTATAGTGCAAAAACTACAGTATTTGAAACAGAGCTGGGACAAGGTCCTCCAGCACCCAAGGCTGAGATACCAAAGTGCATCCCTCCCATCCCAGCCTTCACAAACTGATTGCTATTAGACTAAGAGGCACCCCATGGCCCCTAACACCTCAATCTCTAGTTATCTGGCTTGCAGCCACTGCCATGTAGCCCCTTTTCTTATTTTTAGCTGCTTCGAACACAATAGGGGTATGATGGCTTAGTGAGTTATGTGCCCCCTCCTACAGTGAGCCCTGAGTCTGGAGCCTCTCTCGCCTCTGCCTTGGCTCAGCCCTGATTTGAAATGCCCCCAAACCCTCCCAAACACCCATCTCCCCAAAAAACTATAGTCCACTTTATACATCAGGTATGCCAGGTAGTTGAGACTTCCGGTTGCGTTCCGAATAACGGGGACTTTGCTGTTCTTCTTGCACACACTATTTAAAGTTATTGGCCGTCATAGCTAGGGCTTTCAGCGCCCGGGGACAAAGAGCGTTTTTGCGTCCCCCCCCTCCCTGGACAAAATGGGCATGGCCACACATCAGAATGTGGTCGTTGTCATGGGTGGAGCCAAATGTACACATGCTGTTTAGCCAGATGTGCCCCCTTCCCCCTATAGAGAGCTATATGTGCCTCCCTTCCCACCATTTAGATAGCTAGATGTGCCCTCCTTCTCCCATGTAGGTAGCCAAGAGTGCCTCCCTATAGACAGCCAGATGTACCCCGCTTTTTCTACTGCTATTAACGTTTCTGCACTCCTCTGCAGAGGCAGGGACAGAACAGAAGCAGGGGCACTTTGGGCAGCCACCAGAGATCCACCTCTCATGCACGTGGGAGTGCAGTGGCCATGCTGAGCGCAGGGCCGGCGCTACCATTAAGGCAAAGGAGGCAGCTGCCCAGGGCCCCAGAGCTTGTAGGGGCCCCCAGTGGCTACAAGAGGAAAAAAAATTTCAAATCGGCCTTATAGTTTTTGAGAAAATCGATTTTAAAGTTTCAAAGGAAAAAAAAAATACACATTTAAAAACCTGCCGACTTTAATGGTTAATAGCAAATCCACCTTAAATGCTAGAAACCCTAAATTTGCAGGATATGTTAAGGAGATCATTAGGAATAAGAGGAAAAAACAATTTTTCAAAAAGACCTTAGGGCCTTTTTTCCACTAGCCTGCGATTTGCGATTTGCTTCTGATCGCAAATCGCAAGGTACATTAAACTAATGGAAACTGCAGCAGCATTTTCCATTAGTGCGATCCGATTGCGATGCGATTTTGGTCAAAGCGCAATCGTCATCCTACCGCGTTTTGTATGCGATTGAGCTGGACTATAATGAATATAGTAGCTCAATCGCAATCGCATGGTGGAAATTGAAACGCGATTGCGATCGCAATCGCATTTCATAGTGGAAAAGAGCCCTTATAGTTTTTGAGAAAATCGATTTTAAAGTTTAGAAGGAAAAAAGTATACTTTTAAATGCGGTAAATGTCACTTTTAGTAGCAAACCTAACGGTAGTGTAATTTTACATGCATCAAACGAAAGCGCAATATATTTCCTGACGGGGTTTCCAGGGGGTCTATACGCAGCCGCAGCGCTTTGGCCAGGGATCGCTATACAGCCGCAATATGGCTGCATGATGATCCCTGGCATTTTTTCCTATTTTCCCAATTTTTTTTTTATGTTTAGAGTATGGGAATTTTTAAAAAAAAAATTATGTGGGGTCCCCCCTCCTGAAACTTTTTAACCCCTTGTCCCCCATGCAGGCTGGGATAGCCAGAATGTGGAGCTCCGACCGATTGGGACTTCACACCCTGACTATACCAGCTGCAAAAAAGGTCCCCTAATGCCGATTTTTGTTCCGGGGTATATGTTGGGGGGGCCCCCAGGTTTATTTTGCCCTGGGGCCCCATTGCTGCTTAAACCAGCCCTGCCTGAGCGCCCTCACAGTGTTGAGCCTGGGGACATATGTCCCCCCTTGCCCACTACTTCTCTGTTGGCAGTGCAGATTCCGAACTTAGAATGTGATCTCTCCGGCAAAGTATGACCATAGCACATGACATTTGGGCTGTGAAGCAGAAAAAAAATGAGTTGATGGACCTTTTAAACTCTTGATCTCCAGACATTCCGTCTATAACATGCAAATGCACGTTGCTGGCGAGCGTGTGCTTGTCCCTGTCCGAGTTCAGTTCCTGCCGCCTCACCCATGCCAAGAGATTTCAGAGAAGGTCTTTCGGCCGCAGTAATACAATTTAATTTACTACTGTGTGTAGACTTTAACAAATACGTGTAATTTACAGCTTCTGGCCAGAAACCATTACAGAGATTTCCTGGATTTGGCCTTGAAAGATTTTCCTTGATGCAAATTATCTCTGCACATGTCCTCATTGTAATTCATTCCTCATTTCATAGCTCATAGGAATTAGTGTTATAAAATCATGATTAATGTAGATTTTTTTTTTTGGGGGGGGGGGGTATACTATTGCAATTACTTTAAATGCAGCCTTCATATTCTTAAATGGATACGGCAATTACGAGATACAGAAATATATATGTCATGTTATGGCTCAAGCCCTGTTATGGCCTCAGATGCCCTCGTCTATAGGGGGAAGTTTCTTCCTTAAGCAGACCTGATCTCAGAACTTCATCTCAGCTCTAAAAGATAAGCAACAGCATAATAACCTTTAAGGCTTCTTACACACTAAGACGTTGCGTTAGGTGCTACGTTAAGGTCGCATAACGTGCACCTAACGCAACTCATGGTGGTGGTGGCAGAGGACGTTAGCAAAGAGCCGCGTTAAGCCGTGATGCGTACTATAGTATGCATGTGCTGGTGGAGACCACGTGAGCGGAACACTCCGCATCACGTGGTCCCGCCAGTGACGTCAGCACAGTGCAGTGAATATTAATTAGTCATGTAGCTAATCACTGCGCCTGTGCAAGCAAGCTAACGCGGCAAAGCCGCTCTAACGCCGTCTCATGCTGCACTTTAGATTGACGTGCAGCGTTACAATGTAACGCAACGTGGGCACTGTGAACAGCCCATTGCAGTTACATTGCTGTGCGTTGGGGAGCGTTACAGGCTGCACTAACGTGCGCCTGTAACGTCTCACTGTGAAAGCAGCCTAAAGGAAAACATTTCTGTGTTACAGCTGATGCAAATCCTGCAATACATCTGCAGTTTGTCTACTTCCTGCTTTTATGGAAGCAGACATATTGTTAACATCCTGTATTTACAAATGAGCTTTGTGCCGTGGCAGTCAGCAGACACAGCTAAGGGATTAAATTACTATTTGTGCTTAGTCACAGATGAGGGGGGATTAGTTAGGTTACACTCCCTGAATACGTACAGGGTGCATTATTATTATTATTAAGTATTTATATAGCGTCGACATATTACGCAGTGCTGTATAGTGTATATATATATATATAAATATATATATATATATATATATATATATTGTCTTGTCACTAACTGTTCCTCAAAGGAGCTCACAATCTAATCCCTACCATTGCCATATGTCTATATTATGTAGTGTAAGTACTGTAGTCTAGGGCCAATTTTTAGGGGGAGCTAATTAACTTATCTGTATGTTTTTGGAATGTGGGAGGAAACCGGAGTGCCCGGAGGAAACCCACATAGACACGGAGAGAACATACAAACTGTTTGCAGATAGTGCCCTGGCTGGGATTTGAACCAGGGACTCAGCGCTGCAAGGCGAGAGAGCTAACCACTACGCCACCGTGCTGCCCATTATGTGCCTCTATGTTTTCCTTCTGTCCAGTTATCTCTGCAGACGGGAGATAACTTTAACCAGTTCGCATTCAGTCGTTTTTCGCTTCATGCATCCGAACAATGTTCACCTCCCATTCATTAGCCTATAACTTTATTACTACTTATCACAATGAACTGATCTATATCTTGTTTTTTCCGCCACCAATTAGGCTTTCTTTGGGGGGTACATTTTACTAAGAGCCACTTTACTGTAAATGCATTTTAAAAGGAAGAATAAGAAGAAAACGGAAACAAATCATTATTTCTCACTTTTCGGCAATTATAGTTTTAAAATAATACATGCCTCCATAATTAAAACCCATGTATTGTATATGCCCATTTGTCCCGTTTATTACACCATTTAAATTATGTCCATATCACAATGTATGGCGACAATATTTTATTTGGAAATAAAAGTGCATTTTTTCCGTTTTGCATTCATCACTATTTACAAGCTTATAATAAAAAAAAAAAAGAAATATTTCATCTTTACATAGATATTTAAAAAGTTTAGACCCTTAGGTAAATATTTGTGTTTTTTTTTTTTTTTAATTGTAATGTTTTTTTTTTTTTTTAATTAAACATTTTATGTGGGTATTTTTGGGAGGGTGGGATTGAAATTGTATTTTTTTTGTAAATATATGTGTATTTTTATTTTTATTTAACATTTAGATGTAGTTTACTTTTTGGCCACAAGATGGCAGCCATGAGTTGTTTACAGTGACGTCACTCTAAGCGTACCACGTACGCTTAGAGCGACATAGGAAGCAGAAAAAGCGTAGCTTCCGAGAGAAGCTGTCGCTTTTTCTGCGGGGGAGAGGAATCAGTGATCGGGCACCGTTGCCCGATTCACTGATTCACTGGCTAACAAACCGCCGGCCGATCGCGCGCGTGCACGCGCGCGAACGGCCGCGTGGACGCGCAGGAGCGCACATGGCTTCCTGGACGTGAGTTTCACGTCCAGGAATGTGAAATAGTTAAGTGCACTGCTTTTTACCTCGTTGTGCTGCGTCGTGCTGTAAATTCTTGGAATACTTGGAATACTTTGATCCCGCTCTCTGCAAGCAGAAAATATAGAAACTGAATGCAGAAATACTCTGCTATTTTCTCACACTGCTAGTGACAAGTGGTCATAAATACACATTACAGCAGTACTAATTAGAAGCAAGGAAATGTAACAAATAAGGAATAAAAAAAAGTGCTTAAATTGGCCTAGAGCACTTCTATGCTTCTAAATATATTAGCAGATAAAGGGTTAATAAGTTAATGCTAACTTGGGGGCAATTTGTACGCGGACTTACATCAATGCAGTTGCCGCTGATATATATATACAGGATCTTCTCAAAACATGAGCATATTGTGACAAAGTTCATTATTTTCTGTAATGTACTGATAAACATTAGACTTTCATATATTTTAGATTCCAATACACACAACTGAAGTAGTTCAAGCCTTTTATTGTTTTAATATTGATGATTTTGGCATACAGCTCATGAAAACCCAAAATTCCTATCTCAAAAAATTAGCATATTTCATCCGACCAATAAAAGAAAAGTGTTTTTAAAACAAAAAAAAATCAACCTTCAAATAATTATGTTCAGTTATGCACTCAATACTTGGTCGGGAATCCTTTTGCAGAAATGACCGCTTCAATGCGGCGTGGTATGGAGCCAATCAGCCTGTGGCACTGCTCAGGTGTTATGGAGGCCCAGGAAACTTCGATAGCGGCCTTAAGCTCATCCAGAGTGTTGGGTCTTGCGTCTCTCAACTTTCTCTTCACAATATCCCACAGATTCTCTATGGGGTTCAGGTCAGGAGAGTTGGCAGGCCAATTGAGCACAGTAATACCATGGTCAGTAAACCATTTACCAGTGGTTTTGGCACTGTGAGCAAGTGCTAGGTCGTGCAGAAAAATGAAATCTTCATCTTCATAAAGCTTTTCAGTAGATGGAAGCATGAACCCACTTTTGAACCAGAAACAGAGGCAGAAGCGCCTTACCTGGGCTACAGAGAAGCAGCACTGGACTGTTGCTCAGTGGTCCAAAGTACTTTTTTCGGATGAAAGCAACTTTTACATGTCATTCAAAAATCAAGGTGCCAGAGTCTGGAGGAAGACTGGGGAGAGGGAAATGCCAAAATGCCTGAAGTCCAGTGTTAAGTACCAACAGTCAGTGATGGTCTGGGGTGCCATGTCAGCTGCTGGTGTTGGTCCACTGTGTTTTATCAAGGGCAGGGTCAATGCAGCTAGCTATCAGGAGATGTTGGAGCACTTCATGCTTCCATCTGCTGAAAAGCTTTATGGAGATGAAGATTTCATTTTTGCAGCACGACCTGGCACCTGCTCACAGTGCCAAAACCACTGGTAAATGGTTTACTGACCATGGTATTACTGTGCTCAATTGGCCTGCCAACTCTCCTGACCTGAACCCCATAGAGAATCTGTGGGATATTGTGAAGAGAAAGTTGAGAGACGCAAGACCCAACACTCTGGATGAGCTTAAGTCCGCTATCGAAGCATCCTGGGCCTCCATAACACCTGAGCAGTGCCACAGGCTGATTGCCTCCATGCCACGCCGCATTGAAGCAGTCATTTCTGCAAAAGGATTCCCGACCAAGTATTGAGTGCATAACTGGACATAATTATTTGAAGGTTGATTTTTTTTTGTTTTAAAAACACTTTTCTTTTATTGGTCGGATGAAATATGCTAATTTTTTGAGATAGGAATTTTGGGTTTTCATGAGCTGTATGCCAAAATCATCAATATTAAAACAATAAAAGGCTTGAACTACTTCAGTTGTGTGTATTTGAATCTAAAATATATGAAAGTCTAATGTTTATCAGTACATTACAGAAAATTATGAACTTTATCACAATATGCTATTTTTTTGAGAAGATCCTATAGTATATATACCCAATCTCCATCTTCATACAAACTGCAGGCAATTTTTCAGACATCAGAGAATAAAATTAGCAACGGTATGAAATTCCATGGTATGATAACCGTCAAAAATAATTCCACGGTATGACGGTGTTACGGGATTATACAATTATTTGGACCCGGGGCCCCCATCTGTAGCCACTAGCCAGCAGTAGGTGGCCGCAGCATAGGTAGCCAGTGATAGGAGTAGCCAGTAGTAGGTGCTCGCAGCATAGGTAGCCAGGGATAGGTGTAGCCAGTAGTAGGTGGCTGCAGCATAGGTAGCCAGGACAGGTGGCCGCAGCATAGGTAGCCAAGGATAGGTGTAGCCAGTAGTAGGTGGCTGCAGCATTCGTAGCCAGGGATTGGTGTACCAGTAGTAGGTGCTCGCAGCATAGGTAGCCAGGGATAGGTGTAGCCAGTAGTAGGTGGCTGCAGCATAGGTAGCCAGGACAGGTGGCCACAGCATAGGTAGCCAAGGATAGGTATAGCCAGTAGTAGGTGGCAGCAGCATAGGTAGCCAGGGATAGGTGTAGCCAGTAGTAGGTGGCCGCAGCATAGGTAGCCAGGGATAGGTGTAGCCAGTAGTAGGTGGCCGCAGCATAGGTAGCCAGGGATAGGTGTAGCCAGTAGTAGGTGGCAGCAGCATAGGTAGCTAGGGATAGGTGTAGCCAGTGGTAGGTGGCCGCAGCATAGGTAGCCAGGGATAGGTGTAGCGAGTAGTAGGTGGCCGCAGCATAGGTAGCCAGGGATAGGTGTAGCCAGTAGTAGGTGCTCGCAGCATTGGTAGCCAGGGATAGGTGTAGCCAGTAGTAGGTGGCCGCAGCATAGGTAGCCAGGGATAGGTGTAGCCAGTAGTAGGTGCTCGCAGCATAGGTAGCCAGGGATAGGTGTAGCCAGTAGTAGGTGCTCGCAGCATAGGTAGCCAGGGATAGGTGCAGCCAGGGATAGGTGCAGCCAGGGATAGGTGTAGCCAGGGATAGGTGTAGCCAGTAGTAGCTGGCAGCAGCATTGGTAGCCAGGGATAGGTGTAGCCAGTAGTAGGTGCTCGCAGCATAGGTAGCCAGGGATAGGTGTAGCCAGTAGTAGGTGGCTGCAGCATAGGTAGCCAGGGATAGGTGCAGCCAGGGATAGGTGCAGCCAGGGATAGGTGTAGCCAGGGATAGGTGTAGCCAGTAGTAGGTGGCCGCAGCATAGGTAGCCAGGGATAGGTGTAGCCAGTAGTAGGTGGCAGCAGCATTGGTAGCCAGGGATAGGTGTAGCCAGTAGTAGGTGCTTAGCCAGGGATAGGTGTAGCTACTAGTAGGTGCTCGCGTCATAGGTAGCCAGGGATAGGTGTAGCCAGTAGTAGGTGCTCGCAGCATAGGTAGCCAGGGATAGGTGTAGCCAGAATTAGGTGGCTGCAGCACAGAGAGCCGGGAGGGAGGGAGAGGGGACGCAGCAGCAGGGATAAATACTCACTTGCCGGCACCAAGTTCCTTCAGGATGTAAGGGCTTCATTCTACTTCCTGTTCTTGCATCATCTTGTAATAGCACCCAGGGGGCGCTGTTTCAGGGACATGTGATACAAGAACAGGAAGTACAATGAAGCCAATACATCGTTCCGGACGGAGCTGGCTGCCCTCGAGTATTTGTATCCCTGCCGCTGCATCGCCCCACCCCCAGTCGCCCCACCCCCTAAAACCGGGAAAACGAGATTGTGCATGGTATGATTACCTACCATGCACAATCAAACCGTGGTATATCGTCATACCAATATTCCGTCAAACCAGTATACCGTGGCAACCCTAGTTAACGGTTCACAAAAAAAACTTCTTCCAAAAAAAGATCATGAAAAGTGGATTGTAAGCTCCTTTGCTGCCAGCGCGGTGAAAAATTTTGCGACCCCACAGATTTTCCAACTTGCCGTACAGCGCATGTGGGCTCTAGGGACTGTGCATAACTGCGCATATGCAGCTTCTTTCAGTAATCCTGGCTGTAATTATTTGCAAACGCTGGCACCTAACCGATACTTTTGTCTTTTTTGCCGGGTTTTCAGATAGAGGGGATTGGTTAAGGTTAGTTAACGTTAGGCATTGGCGGGGGTTGTTAGGGTTAGGCTTCGGCAGGACAGGTTGTTAGGGTTCAAGAGGAACGGTCGCGAAAATCTTAAAATTTAAAACACATACAAATAAGAAGTACATTTCTCCTGGAGTAAAATGACTTTATTAAGTAGTAGTAGAAATCTGACATTACCGAAAGATTTTGGACTAGTCCATCTTCTCATAGGGCGGTTTTCAGGGCTTTCTTTATTTTTAAAAGAACTTAGTGGATGGCAGTTGCTCCGTCCAACTGCCAAAATAGTGTGCAGCGAGCAGGGAGGCTGGCCAGCATCTTTGTATTAATCATTTTCAGGGAATGTTTTTATAAAGAATACAGGCCATGCTGAGAATACCCTATAGAGAGATGGACTAGCCCAAAATCTGTTGGTAATGTCAGATTTCTACTACCTACTATAAGTGACAGCAACATAGGAGAAAAGTAATTTATGGCTCATTTTACTCTGGGAAGAATATACTTCTTATTTGTATGTGTTTTAAATTTTAAGATTTTCGTGATGGTTCCTCTATAAGCATCGGTAGGGGGAGGGGTAGTGAGGGTTAGGCATTGTCAGGGGGGTGGTTAGGGTTAGGCGTCGGCATTGGGGGTAGTTAGGGTTAGGCATCGATGGGGAGGGGTAGTTAGGGTTAGGCATTGACAGGAGGATGGTTAGGCATTGTCAGGGGGATGGTTAGGGTTAGGCATCGGCAGGGGGGTGGTTAGGGTGAGTCATCAGTAGGGGAGGGTTCTGTGTGAGAATATAGGGTTAGATCGGATGGCATTTTCTGATACTAATTGCTAAGTCAATAGTTAGGTTGCACTTTATGACAGTATACCTATAAATTATTGCAACTGGTTGCAAAATCTGACAAATTCTTTTACCACACAGGCACTCCTGTGGATAGTTCAGTGTTTCCTGTCACACCACACAACTTTCAGCTGTACTATATAAATTGTAAACGCTAATACAATAAATAAGTGATGGAGCTCTGAACCCCTTCTCTCCTACCGAGGAGGACCGCTACAGTCCAATAATTGGTTTAACCTGATCCCCTGTGGCTACGCCGTGCCTCATGAAAAGCCTGTTGTAATCTTATTGTAAACATAATTATCCTAAGCAAGGTTTTCATTAATCTTAACCCAAACCACAGGCTGACAGACATGAGGCCGGCGGTACAGAAGCCACACCTGTAGGAGCTCGCACTTGCCATTTGTCTTACTGGAGAGTTCCCAGAGCCTCACACTCCGAAAATTCAAACAGCTCCCCCCCCCCCCCACAGGCGTTGCCGCGGGATACGGGTCACCGGGGCGGCCTGCTCGCAGGGTCAGGGTCAGAGGTAAAGTAAGGTGACATGTTTGCCCAAGCTAATTTATTTCTAGAATCCACAATTAGCCACTTATTTTGGTGATGGACAAAGTATGTTTTCAATATGAAATGACTGATTTATTGGAGGTAATGAGGGCCTTTCGGTTAAGGCAGCACTCCAGCGTTAGTTGTAGATACGTTTCTGCAGCCTTTTAGCAGGCTTTCCATGAATGAGGTCTGATTTCTACAAAGGAAAGGAAAACCCAAATGCATGCTTTTGAAAATAGGGCCGCAAAAATGATGCCAGTAATGATCTCTTATTTATACATTTTTTAATGTTTTAAGACCTTTCTAAAACATTAAATAATGTTAGTAACAAGATGTCATTACAGGCATCATGGGCTTGATTCACTAAGACAAATAGCATGCCGTATCAAAGTTAGCACGCCTTATCAAAGTTAGCACGCCTTATCAGAGTAGCATAGCGAACTTATGCCTGCTAATTGGAAATGACGAGAGCTCCTCTCATCCTGCCCTGAGCCCCTGCGGGTTTGTAGCGCTCTCTGTGCTACTCTGATAAGGCGTGCTAACTTTGATAAGGCATGCTATTTGCCTTAGTAAATCAAGCCCCCAGCATTATTATGCATTTCTTAGTCCCAGTGACAGGGCCGGATTACCGCCCAAGGCCCACTATCAGCCACCCCTGGACCTACAGCATCCTAACCCCCCCCCCCCCCACACACACACACACACACGCCAACATGGCAGGGATTTTAGATTGTAGGCTCCTCTGAGAACGGTTAGTGTCACTAGTGACAGTTAGTGACTAGTAATGGCAGGGATTCGATGGTAAGCTCCTTGACGAGTGGCACATTTGGTGAGTGACATGTGGCTCAGCGATCACTGAAAGTGCCCATTTGCTGCTCCTTCCTCCCTGAGTGCCAGAGCCGGCTGTTTGTTGCTGCCAAATGCTATGTGTAAACTCTGTGTAGCAAGATGAATGTTCAGCAGGCTAACTGCTACTGCCTCCCTGCTGTACACAGTCCGCCCCTTGCTTTTCTGGTGCTCTAGGCCATGGCCTATGCGGCCTCCCCTGAAATCCGGCCATGCCCAGCGATCCTGTCTCCTCCACTTCCCGGTTAGTTTGCAGGACATCCGCAAACTAACCAGGAAGTGGAGGAGACGTGATTGTCGGGTCCAGGTAGTATATTAAGTAACTACATACCTGCCTACTCTCACGCTGGACCCTCCCTCTAGCTATACCTAACCTGAAGACCCCACCCAAGGTGAGAGTTATATGGAAGCTGACATATTTATTTCCTTTTAAGCAATACCATTTACCTGGCAGTCCTGCTGATCCTCTGCCTCTAATACTTTCAGCCATAGACCCTGAACAAGCATGCAGCAAATCAGGTGTTTTTGACATTATTGTTAGATCTGACAAGATTAGCTGCATGCTTATTTCAGGTGTGTGATTCAGACACTACTGAAGCTAAATAGATCAGCAGGGCTGCTAAGCAACTTGGATTGTTTAAAAGGAAACAAACATGGCAGCTTCCATATCACTCTCAACGTAGGTTTACTTTAACCACTCCAACCCCGTGCCTAACCTTAACTACTCCACTTCCTAAATGTACTACCTGGGGGCGTTTTTAAGCTTCGGTATTACAGTCCATTGCCTGGAGTGCCATTGGTCCTTGGAGCGCCATGCCCCTGAATGAAACCCCACCACCGGACTAAACTCTGCCCCCACTGGTGTTTTATCACCTGCTTCTGCTGCATCTGGCTAGTGTAATTTGCAAGCAGCTGGCACTGTGTCCCTCTGCAGGGTTTAAGCAACAATGGGGCCCCAGGGCAAAATAAACCTGGGGGGCCCCCCCAACAGATACCCCGGAACAAAAATCGGCATTAAGGGACCTTTTTTTGCAGCTGGTATAGTCAGGGTGTGAAGCCCCAATCGGTCGGAGCTCCACATTCTGGCTACACCAGCCTGCATGGGGGACAAGGGGTTAAAAAGTTTCAGGAGGGGGGACCCCACATAATTTAAAAAAAAAAATTCCCACACGCTAAACATAAAAAAAAATTGGGAAAATAGGAAAAAATGCCAGGGATCTTCATGCAGCCATATTGCGGCTGTAAAGCGATCCCTGGCCAAAGCGCTGCGGCTGCGTATGGACCCCCTGGAAACCCCACCAGGAAATTTGTTGCGCTTTCGTTTGATGCATGTAAAATTACACTACCGTTAGGTTTGCTACTAAAAGTGACATTTACCGCATTTAAAAGTATACTTTTTTCCTTCGAAACTTTAAAATCGATTTTCTCAAAAACTATAAGGTCTTTTTGAAAAATTGTTTTTTCCTCTTATTCCCAATGATTTCCTTAACATATCCTGCAAATTTAGGGTTTCTAGCATTTAAGGTGGATTTGCTATTAACCATTAAAGTCGGCGGGTTTTTAAATGTGTATTTTTTTTCCTTTGAAACTTTAAAATCAATTTTCTCAAAAACTATAAGGTCGATTTGAATTTTTTTTCCTCTTGTAGCCACTGGGGGCCCCTACAAGCTCTGGGGCCCTGCGGCAATTGCCCCCTTTGCCTCTATGGTACCGCCGTCCCTATCCCTCTGTGCCACATCTGTCCTCTTGTGCATCCTTCTTTCCTCCTTTGTGCCTCCTTCTGTCTCATTCAGTCACCAGTGTCACCATTGCCCCCTGTTAGTCCTTCTGTCCCCTTGTGCCTCCTCCTGTCCCCTTTGTGCCTCCTTCTGTCTCCATGTGCCTCCTTCTGTGCCCCTTTGTGCCACCTCTGCCTCCTTGTGCCTTCTTCTGTCCCCCTTTGTGCCTCCTTCTGTCTCCATGTGCCTCCTTCTGTCCCCCTGTGCCACCTCTGCCTCCTTCTGTCCCCCTTTGTGCCTCCTTCTGTCTCCATGTGCTTCCTTCTGTCCCCCTGTGCCACCTCTGCCTCCTTGTGCCTTCTTCTGTCCCCTTTGTGCCTCCTTCTGTCTCCATGTGCCTCCTTCTGTCCCCCTGTGCCACCTCTGCCCCCTTTGTGCCTTCTTTTGTCTCCATGTGCCTCATTCTGTCCCCCTGTGCCACCTCTGCCTCCTTCTGTCCCCTTGTGACTCCTTTGTCACCTTGTGCTAACTCTGACCCCTGGCCCTCCTTGGTCCCCATCTGCCCCCTTATGTCCTCCTGTGCCTCCTTCTGTCTACATATACCTCTTTAGTCACGCTGTGCCACCTCTGCCTCCCTCCGTCCCCTTTTTGTGCCTCCTTCTGTCTCCCTGTGTGCCTACTTCAGTCCCCCTGTGCCTCATTCTGTCCCCCATTGTGCCTCCTTCTGTCATTATTATTATTATTGATTTATATAACACCAGAATCTCCCGTGGTGCTGCAGCACCTTCTGTGCCGCTGCACTAGAACAATATAAGGGGCAAAAAGAGATCAAAAAGCCCTCTTATTTAAAAAAATATATACAAGGTGGGCCATTTATATGGATACACCTTAATAAAATGGGAATGGTTGGTGATATTAACTTCCTGTTTGTGGCACATTAGTATATGTGAGGGGTGGTGACTATGGCGGCCATTTTGAAGTCGGACATTTTTAATCCAACTTTTGTTTTTTCAATAGGAAGAGGGTCATGTGACAAATCAAACTTATTGAGAATTTCACAAGAAAAACAATGGTGTGCTTGGTTTTAACGTAACTTTATTCTTTTATGAGTTATTTACAAGTTTCTCACCACTTATAAAATGTGTTCAATGTGCTGCCCATTGTGTTGGATTGTCAATGCAATCCTCTTCTCCCACTCTTCACACACTGATAGCAACACCACAGGAGAAATGCTAGCACAGGCTTCCAGTATCCGTAGTGTCAGGTGCTTCACATCTCGTATCTTTAAAGCATAGACAATTGCCTTCAGATGACCCCAAAGATAAGTCTAAGGGGGTCAGATCGGGAGACCTTAGGGGCCATTCAACTGGCCCATGACGACCAATCCACTTTCCACCAGGAAACTATTCTTAAAACATAAGGTATTTGCAAAAATCCAACTTTAAAGTGTATCTAAGATAGAGGATAGAAAAAAGTATACATACCTGGGACTTCCTCCAGCCCCCTTCCAGCTGATTGCTCCCTCGCCATCCTCACGCGCCACCTATGATCTTTCTCTATTCAGCCCGGTAATACCTTCAGTCGGGGCCAGTCATAGCGTGCACAGTCCGGATGCGTGCTCCCCCATCACGCTCTCATCACTGGGAGCGTTCCTTGTACTGTGCAGGTGCAGAATGCTCCGAACGATGGAGCAGTACGCCCTAACTAGAGCAGTTACCGGGCTAAATAGCGGAGTATCCAGGCGGAGGATGATGAGGGAGAAATCAGCCTGAAGGGGGCTGGAGGAAGCCCCAGGTATGTATACTTTTTTCTACCCCGCCCCCCATCTCATGTTTCCTTTAAGTGAGAACCTGTGGTTTCCCATGATGCATCACACTTGAATATGCAAAACCATCTCTTTATGCCCCTGAAAGCAGTGAGGCTGAGTGACCTAATAGGTCAGGGGTGCCCAACAGGTCGATCTTGATCTACCGGTAGATCGCGACTGCCTATTTGGTTTGGCCGCGTCTTGTTAAATATAGCTGCCGCTCTTGTTAAATATAGCTGCCGCGTGTTGCGTCCTATGTCTGCGGCTGTCAGGATATGCTACCCAGCGCGCGGCTGACTGAGGTGAGAGGAGCAGCTGACTGAGGAGAGCGGCGTGGCTGAAGTGGAGAGGTGCCAATTGTTAGAGTCTCCTCTCCCTCCTCTATGATGGTGCAGAGTTATGGTCACGCCTCCCCCAAGTCCCGCGGGCTCTTGAGGTCACAAGACTAACCAGCAACCACCGCTCCTCCATCTTGTCGTGAGAAGTGGAGAACGGAGGGTTTGCTGCCGAGGTGGGCAATTTTAAATTATGGGGGTGGGTCTGGCCGCCAGTCAGGTCGGGTGGATTATTTTAATGCGGGGCTGACTCTGTGGCCTGTTGTTAGTGGTAGTTGCAGGGGGAAGGGGATTTATTCATCATTAGAAGCAATGTGCTGTGGGAGATGGGGGAGAAATATTTGGGGGGGGGAGTTAAACGAGGGTTAAGCAAGCAAGTTTAAAAAATGTGGGCACCTCTAGTTAAGAGGATTCTTTGTCATATACTGCCAAATATGGTGGGGTGTGGAGGGGGGTTCATCTGACTGTGTGGGGAAGGATTCTTTGCCATATCTATGGTTGTGGTGATAGCCGAGTCCAAGATATCTAATCTACCAACATTTTTAATGCTAAACTTAGCATTTATAATGTTGTTATATAACGATACAAGACTTGTTTAGTAATATACCAGCATTATTAATGCTTAGTTCAGTATTTGAAATGTTGGTACATCTCCTGGCCTCGGCGAATTATAAAGTAGCTCGCGAGCAGAAAAAGTGTGGGCACCCCTGTATTAGGTGGATGTGGAGGAGCTTGCTGTCTGTGGTGACTGGGAATGGGGAGGAGTTTGCTGTCTGTGGTGACTGGGAATGGGGAGGAGTTTGCTGTCTGTGGTGATTTGTGAAGTGTTTGCTGTCAGTTTGTTGTGAAGACTTCACAGTGAAGTGCAGATTGTTCCCAGCTTGTGGTTAGGGACAGTTACTTTGTCCTTCTCATTTTGTTACTTACTTTTCTAAGAAATACACTGTGTATCCTGTGTCAGGCTCACGTAAATCCAGTGGATAAAAATAAAGTGTGTCGCAATCACGTTATATTTACGAATCGCTCAGGAATCATTCGAGACACTTGCGGGTTGCTTTTAATTTACTGTGTAAGTTGCACAATGAATGTGTAACCTGGTAGTAGATTTGAGTATTACAACTTACTTTAATGTGGGTGTATCTATTCACTGCTCAAAAAAATTAAAGGACCACTACCGGAAAAAAATGTAAACGCAAACATATCAAATGTACATTTCTACCAGAGGAAAATGAGCTGTACATTACTTTTCTCCTATGTTGCTGTCACTTACAGTAGGCAGCAGAAATCTGACAGATCCTACAGGTTTTGGACTACTAGTCCATCTACACATGTGGGATTCTCTGTATTTCCTTTATTATTTACAAAACACTCCCTAGAAAGAATCTATACAAGGATGTTGGCCAGCCTGCCTTTTCATTTGCAGATTATTTTGGCAGTTGAACTAAAGGTGGCCACTAATGGTCCAATTTTCTGATTGGATTGGTTGTAAATAATCTTTGTTGATGGGCATACTCGATTACAAACGATTATAAAAACAGTCGTCCGGTTGGATTTGTGTCAAACCAAAATGTGCATTTTCTTTGTCGGTTGTGATAGCTAGGAAGCAAAGATTGGTTCATTGATAGTGTAGTGAACGATTTCACTTCCGATCAGAATTATCTGATCGCTTGAACGATTTTTCACTAGAAACTGGATCGTTAGTGGCCACCTTAAGCAACTGCTGATCAGTAAATGCTGTTGAAAATAAAACCCTGAGAATCCCTCATGAGGAGATGGATTATCTATCCTGTCGGATTTGTTAGATAT
Organism: Hyperolius riggenbachi; assembly: GCF_040937935.1. NCBI lineage: Eukaryota > Metazoa > Chordata > Amphibia > Anura > Hyperoliidae > Hyperolius > Hyperolius riggenbachi. Next base: position 68,496,901 of record NC_090649.1, read on the forward strand.
TTTCTAGCTACTGTAAGTGATAGCAATATAGGGGAAAAGTAATTTATAGCTGATTTTATTCTGGGAGCAATGCACTTTTTACAGTGGCTTGCAAAAGTATTTGGCCCCCTTAAAGTTTTCCACATTTTGTCACATTACTGCCACAAATATGAATCAATTTTATTGGAATTCCATGTGAAAGACCAATACAATGTGGTGTACACATGAGTAGTGGAACGAAATTCATACATTATTCCAAACATTTTTTACAAATAAATAACTGCAAAGTGGGGTGTGCGTAATTATTCAGCCCCCCCTGAGTCAATACTTTGTAGAACCACCTTTTGCTGCAATTACAGCTGCCAGCCTTTTAGGGTATGTCTCTACCAGCTTTGCACATCTAGAGACTGAAATCCTTGCCCATTCTTCTTTGCAAAACAGCTCCAGCTCCGTCAGATTAGATGGACAGCATTTGTGAACAGCAGTTTTCAGATCTTGCCACAGATTCTCGATTAGATTTAGATCTGGACTTTGACTGGGCCATTCTAACACATGGATATGTTTTGTTGTAAACCATTCCATTGTTGCCCTGGCTTTATTTTTAGGGCCGTTGTCCTGCTGGAAGGTAAACCAGTCTCAAGTCTTTTGCAGACTCCAAGAGGTTTTCTTCCAAGTTTGCCCTGTATTTGGCTCCATCCATCTTCCCATCAACTCTGAACAGCTTCACTGTCCCTGCTGAAGAGAAGCACCCCCAGAGCATGATGCTGCCACCACCATATTTGACAGTGGGGATGGTGTGTTCAGAGTGATGTGCAGTGTTAGTTTTCCGCTACACAAAGGGTTTTGCATTTTGGCCAAAAAGTTTTATTTTGGTCTCATCTGACCAGAACACCTTCTTCCAAATGTTTACTGTGTCCCCCACATGGCTTGTGGCAAACTGCAAATGGGACTTCTTATGCTTTTCTGTTAACAATGGCTTTCTTCTTGCCACTCTTCCATAAAGGTCAACTTTGTGCAGTGCATGACTAATAGTTGTCCTATGGACAGATTCCCCCACCTGAGCTGTAGATCTCTGCAGCTCATCCAGAGTCACCATGGGCCTCTTGGCTGCATTTCTGATCAGCGCTCTCCTTGTTCGGCCTGTGAGTTTAGGTGGACAGCCTTGTCTTGGTAGGTTTACAGTTGTGCCATACTCCTTCCATTTCTGAATAATCGATTGAACAGTGCTCTGTGGGATGTTCAAGGCTTCGGAAATCTTTTTGTAGCCTAAGCCAGCTTTAAATTTCTCAATAACTTTATCTCTGACCTGTCTGGTGTGTTCTTTGGACTTCATGGTGTTGTTGCTCCCAATATTCTCTTAGGGCTCTTTCACATTAGGGCAGATTTTCTGCGTTTAAACGCAAAGGGTAAAGTTTGCGTTACCCAAGGTGAAATGAAAGTCCATAGACTTTCATTTTAGCTTTCACATGTAACGCAGCCTTTTTGTGCGTTGCGTTACACTGCACCCAGGCGCAGTTTTTCGGCCGACGCTAGCTTTATGCGTTACAATGTTAGTCAATGTAAAACGCACACTATGCGCGTTTTTAATCCGTTAACGCAGGCAATCAGTCCCAGAATGCAACAGAGGAACAATGTAGAAAGTTGAAAACTAAAAGAAAAAAAATTACCTGTGTTTTTCTATGTGCAGTAACGCATTGAAAACAGATTAAAACCGCACACTCACTGCAGTGCAACGCATATCAAAACGCAGTAAAAGGCATACAACAAAACGTATGCTTTGAGCGTTCTCCAACGCAAGCTCTGATGTGAAAGAGCCCTTAGACAACCTCTGAGGCCGTCACAAAGCAGCTGTACTTGTACTGACATTAGATTACACACAGGTGCACTCTATTTAGTCATTAGCACTCATCAGGTAATGTCTATGGGCAACTGACTGCACTCAGACCAAAGGGGGCTGTATAATTATGCACACCCCACTTTGCAGTTATGTATTTGTAAAATTGACGTCATGCAGAGCGCTCCCGGACGTGGTCACGCGCTGTAAGACGCAAGCAACTGGGCCAGCGTCTGCGCAGTGATGGCGACTCCGGAAGAAGCTGCAGGGGGGGAGGGGGAGGTCTTTAGGTGAGAAAGAGGGGTGTCAGTGGAGAATGGGGGGAGCGTTGGCCATCAGGACAGCTCCCCCTAAATGCCTTTTACCCCCGTTTCTCCAACCTTTTTCAGTTCTGGTATCCTTTAAAAAAGACTGGATTCAGATACACTAAAAACTCAAAATGCAAAAAATGAAGTGACAGATTAGTCCATTTTGCTAAAATTTCATTGCAACTAATACAAATCTTACTCATTAGTTTGTATGCTCCTATGTGCTTCTATGCATGCCTGACAATGAGGCTTGCTCCTAATGAGACCACAGATTGTGTCTTGGATTTCCAAGAACACCATCTGCCATTGTCTCCTCCCAGATCTGGACCAGGGCGTCACTGAGCTCCTGGACAGTCTGAGGTGTAACGTTGGTAACAACACACACCAATGGAAACTAGAACTTGCAAAACGGAAGTGGGTGGACACAGTGGACCGTACCTCGAATTCAGCTGTGATTGTTCACACTGTGGCTGCAGTGTAGTGAGAACCAGGGCCGGAGTTCTGGAAAGGCCACAAATGCCCAGGCCTTGGGCTGCTGTGGGCCAAGGGGCGCCTGGACATGAAGGAGGCGTTACCATCCCACCCCACTCAGCAGCACCCTCCAAACCCACACAGTCCTAGTAGCACCCTCTCACCCAACAGCACTCTCCAACCTCACCCAGTCCCATTAGCACCCTCCAACCCCACCCAGCAGCATCCTCCAACCCCACCCAGTCCCAATAGCACCCCCACACCCAGCAGCACCCCTAACCCCACCCAGTAGCACTCTCCCACTGAGTGTCACCCTTCCACTCCACCCAGCAGCACCCTCCAACCCCACCAAGTAGCACCCTCCCATCTAGTGTCACCCATGCCACCCAGTGTCACCCTCCCACCCCACCCAGCAGCACTCAGTGTCATTCTCCCACCCTACCCAGCAGGCAGCAGCACCCAAAGTTTCCCTCCAAACCCAGCAGCACCTAATGTCATCTTCTCACAGAACAGCACCCAGTGAGGGAAAACGTCCAATGCATTTATGTCTGAGGTAAAATGTGCTGTCTTTCATATATGTGGGGTAATGTATGTGCATTTCACAAGTGTCGGAGGTAATGCGTGCCTTATTTCACATGTTTGCTTCATTTCATGTGTGGGAGGTAACATTTGCTGCCTTTTAATGTGTGGGAGGTAAAGTTTGCTGCATCTCATGTTTGCTGCCTTTCTTGTGTTGGAGGTAATGCTTGCTGCTTTTACTTGATGATTATAGTGGCTGCATTTGCTACTTTGGGGCTATTGCAACTGCATTTGGCATTTTGTGTTTGATGAATGTTGTCTATTTTGAGTTATGGTGTTACATTGCTCTGCTTAAGTCATATCATGGACACGCCCATTTTTTTGCCACAAAGACGCAATACACCCCTTTTGTGCCCCCCACCCCACCTCCTCATCCCAGGTTGGGCCCAGAAAAATCTGATCACTGTAATTTGTAAGGCTTGGATGCAACAGCTCTGCCATAGAAACCCATTCCATAAAGCTCTTTACGCACTGTTCTTGAGCTAATCTGAAGGCCATGCAATGTTTGAAGGCCTGTAGCTATTCTTTCTACCAGATTTCATGTTTATCTGATAAGCTACCTTGGGGTTGTCCCTCAGTCAGGGGCGTAACTAGAAGTCACCAGGTCCCCCTGCAAAAATTGGATGGCCCACTCAGGGCTGTTTTTTGGGGCAGGACGGGTCGCAGCATGAGGGGAGAGCATTGGACATCGATGGGTAGTCGGGACACCCCCCCCTCCTTTACTCTGGCTCTCCTCTCAGCGCTCCCCCTCCAGCATTAATCACAGTGGCAGCAGCAGCGGCACATACCTCCATCCACCGCCGGAGGTCTAATCTCTAAATGACTCACGCTACTTCCTGTTTAAACAGGAAGTAGTGTCGGAAACTTAGAGATCGGACCTCCGGCGGTGGTTGGAGGTATGTGCCGCTGCTGCTGCCACTGTGATTGATGCTGGAGGGGGAGCGCTGAGAGGAGAGCCAGAGGCAAGGGGGGGGGGGGGTTGTTCCGCCGATGTCCAATGCTCTCCCCTCATGCTGCGACCCCTCCTGCCCCCCAAAACGGCCCTGAGTGGGCCCCAGAGGGGCCCCCCTGGGGGTACATGGCTTGCAGCCCCTATTGTTATGCCCCTGCCCTCAGTGCAAACAATTACCCAGCAAGCTCTCCATCATATACGCTTCCCTAGCGGAGATGTCCAAGTTATAAAAGAAAAGTTCCGCTGAGTCCTATGTAACTTCTACCTCCGATGAATCCGGGCGGCCTCCTGAATGACCCAGTATTTCTTCTGATATAGAATCCTGGAGGAACGGGGGAAATTGCTGCAATAAAGCATCACAAAAGCCCACCAGAAAAACACAGAAGCATGTTTGGCTTTTCGGCTGTGAATACAGAGTACGCCGTGAGGGCACAGAAAGGCCCTTTGAACGAGAGGCCGGTACAAATAACACCCTCTAATAAAGGAACACTTATACGTGAGGAACAGACATAGCAGGCGGTGTGATTATATGCCGGCTAATTGCTCTCCTCCGATAGGCTGACCTTTCAACATTCTAGAGCAAGTAAAATGAAATTATTCATTGGTAATTGCACATCCCTGAAGTGCTGCACTTGTAGCGGCCGGGCAGCCAGCGAACTCTTATTTGAAGAGAGAGGAAAATGACACATCTATTAAAATGCACATGTCAGGTTTTGTTTGCATAGAGGTGAGAGAACTGGACTGTGACAGGGGCCGAGTCCTGCTCAGTGGAGTCACCTGCTGGGAGGATTTGGTGTCTGCATTGTAAGGAACATCAGTTCAGTGCACTTCTCAGGGAGTACGCATTGTATACTAGACTTAAAGGAAACTTACAATAATTAAAAAATCCTTGGGCTTCTTCCTGAAGTTATTCTGGTCCCTTGCGGTTATTCCGTGCTGCTCTATTCCTCTACAGCCCCCCTCCGAATGCTGCATGCACTGCCCCATGCTGTGCACCTCCTCCATCGAGGGACCAGGATTACTTCAGGGATACCCAGGTAAGTAACTGGCAATATTTTTGTTCACTTAAAGGGGCACTATGGCGAAAAATTGTAAAATTTAAAATATGTGTAAACATATACAAATAAGAATTACATTTTTTTTCCAGAGTAAAATGAGCCATAACTTATGTTTCTCCTATGTTGCTGTCACTTACAGTAGGTAGTAGAAATCTGACAGAAGTGACAGGTTTTGGACTAGTCTATCTCTTCATGGGGGATTGTCAGGGATTTAATTATTTTCAAAAGCACTTAGGCCTAGTGCACACCAGAGCAGTTCTGCTGCGGTTTGCGGATCCACTAGGGTAATGTATTTCAATAGGCTGGTGCACACCAGAGCGGGAGGCGTTTTGCAGAAACGCATACTCCCGGGCTGCTGCAGATTTTGGATTGCGGATGCGTTTCTGCCTCAATGTTAAGTATAGGAAAAACGCAAACCGCTCTGAAAAACGGCACTTCAGAGCGGTTTGCCAGGCGTTTTTTGTTACAGTAACTGTTCAGTTTTTTGTTACAGTAGCTGTACAGCTTTACTGTAACAATACATGAAATCAACTACATCAAAAAACGCTTCACAAAACCGCAAAACGCTAGCTGAAACGCTACAGAAAAATAAGAAAAAGCGTTTCAAAACCTGCTAGCAATTTGCGGATCTGCTAGCGGTTTTTGGTGTGCACCAGGCCTACGTGAATGTCAGTTGTTCTGTCCAACTGCCAAAAAACTGTGTAGCAAGCAGGGAAGCTGGCCAGCATCATTGTATAAATCCTTTTTAGGGAATATCTTTATAAAGAATAAAAGCCTTGCTGAGAATCCCCTATAAAAAGATGGACTAGCCCAAAACTTGTCACTTCTGTCAGATTTCTACTACCTACTGTAAGTGACAGGAACATAGGAGAAAAGTAAGTTATGGCTCATTTTACTCTGGAAAAAAATGTACTTCTTATTTGTTTATGTTTGCACATATTTTAAATTTTACAATTTTTCACCATAGTGCCCCTTTAATAGTTCCTTTAACCACTTCAGCTCCAAGAATTTTTCCCCTTAAAAAAACGAGTAATTTTCACCTGTCAGCGCTCCTTCCATTCATTCGCCTATAACTTTATTACTACTTATCATAATGAAATGATCTATATCTTGTTTTTTTGCCACCAATTAGGCTTTGTTTGGGGGGGGGATACTGTTTGCTAAGAATTATTTTATTCTAAAAGTGTTTTACAGGAAAAATAAGAAAAATTGAAAAAATTCATTATTGCTCAGTTTTCGGCCAAAATTCATTATTGCTCAGTTTTTAAAATAATATATGCTACCATAATTAAAACCCACACATTTTATTTGCCCATTTGTCCCGTTTATTGCAGCATTTAACATTTTTCCCTAGTACAATGTATGGCGCCAATATTTTATTTGGAATAAAGGTGCATTTTTTCAGTTTTGCGTCCATCTCTAATTACAAGCCCATAATTTATAAAGTAATAGTAATAACCCCTCTTGACATACAAAATAAAAAAGTTCAGGAAAGGTAACTATTTATGTATTTTTTTTATATTTGTAATTTTTTTTTCCCCAAAAAATGTTTGGTACCTATTGGGGAGTGTGGGAGGTCAGCGGTTAATTTAAAATGTTTAACTAAGGTCAAGATAGGTCATTTATTAAAAAAAAGTAGATGTAATTTTACTATTTGGCCACAAGATGTCCTCGCAGGTCACTTCCTTATGCGTAGTATTACTACACAAACAGGAAGCACTGCAAGGATGGTCTTTGTGAATGGCGGCACCGTCTCATAGATGGCTGCGGTCAATCACACATAGACTTAGATTAATGAATCTAGCTGTTATACAATTAGGGGTGGTAACGGGTGCAGGAACGCATGGGGGGCAAGCGAGCATGCGTGGTGGGGAAGGACGTAGTAGCTATGCCCCTGCAAGCAGTCATGGCATTTTGCAGGGACATAGTTACTCCTCTTGGGGGAAGGGAAGTGGTTAAAATGGTTTTTGGTGTAAGCATCCTAACCATGGTAGTTTTTAACCAAGACTATTAGAACCCTTTTCCACTGCAAACACACTGCGATCTGACCATGATTTGCACGTATCTCATAAACACAATTGTATGTCCATTCACAAGCAGACAGCTGTGAGAGTAAGTTGCATTCTGTCATCTTCTGGGGTGTAATATTCATCTGGCTTTTTTTTCCTCGAGAAAGAGGTCCCTTGAGACTACGAAACATTGGATCAATAAACCGGATGAAAGAGGGCTTGCTGTTACTCACTGTACCTGTTTCCACATGCTACAGTGCAATTTTTATGTGATCCTCACCAGTCACATTGCAATTGTGATTCTCCTATGTGGGAGGAGTTGGATATTACTTAGGGATATAGCAAGAAAATCAGACACAGTGCTACTTTGGCTATGTAATTCTCTTGCACTAACAAATACTTAAAGGATGGCCAATGCAATTAAAGATAATGCAGGTGCAGTACGCTCCCGATGACGTCTGTGCGTGCACGCCCTTGCATGCGCAGAACCCATCAGAGCTGCGGCGAGGGACACGTGACTTCTTGAGGCTGGATAAAGCCCCAGGCAAGTAAAGCTAGATGCTGTTAACTGCCTTGGATATCCTTTAAAGGACTACTGTAGGGGGATAGGGGGAAAAAAAGAGTTGAAATTACTCGGGGCTTCTATTGGCCCCCTGCAGACGCCCTGTGCCTGCGCAGCCACTCACCGATGCTTCAGTCCCCGCCTCCGATTCACTTCTGGAATTTCCGACTTCAAAGTCTTAAAACCACTATGCCTGCGCGGCCGTGTCCTCGCTCCCGCTGATATCACCAGGAGCGGGAGCGAGGACACAGCCTCACAGGCGCAGTGGAGTCGCAAACCCCAGAAGTGAACCGGAGGCGGGAACTGGAGCATCGGTGAGTGGCTACGCGGGCTCAGGGTGTCTGCAGGGGACTATTAGAAGCCCTGGGTAAGTTCAACTCTTTTTCTCCCTACCCCCCTATCCCCCTCCCTATCCCCCTACAGTACTCCTTGAAGGCAAACAAAGAAAAAATGTAGCATCTGCTACGTTTTCATTTGGGTAAAAGTGGCATTGTGTTGAATCCACACAGTGGGAATGGGGAAACACAATTATATTACGAGTGGTAATCCTTAAAGCTAATGTAACGCCATCTGTAAAAAAAAAAGTCAGATACTCACCTAAGAAGAGGGAAGGCTCTGAGTCCTAATGAGCCTACCTTCTCCTCTCCCGGTGCCCGGTGGATCCTCCGGTCAAATCCGCCGCTGCAGGGACTTCGGAAGTCTTTGGGAGCACTCAGGCACCCGAAGGCCGGCGGCTCCATACTGCGCACACCCGAGTACGTCATAGACACGCGCGAGTGTGTCTATGACGACGCTTGCGCATGTGTAGTATGGAGCGGCCCGTCTTCGAGAGCCTGAGTGCTCCCGAAGTCTTCCGAAACCTCCCTTCGGCGGCGGAAGTGCCAGTATTTGACCAAAACGGTTTGAATACTGCTACGGGGGATCCTGAGTGGGACCGGGCACCGGGAGAGGAGAGGGGAGGCTCATTAGGACCGAGCCTTCCCTCTCTTTAGGTGAGTATCTGACTTTTCTTTTTTGTAAGGTGGGTTCCCATTAGCTTTAACAAACTGTTCCCCTCTTCTGCTTATACCTCTCATACTGTGGATTTCCTTGGCAGGTTTTGTTCCACCATATATATTGTTATGTATAAAATGCTTGAGGGGGCCCAATGTAAAAAACTTACACAAAGCTCCTTAGCAATACCACTGAAGAGAGGGGAATAGATAATTGTGCTCTGTTGCAGCCCCTTCACATATTCAGTCTGCCCCCTTATAGATTTTACTGCCTGAATCATTCAAATTAAGTTTGCCTCATGGTAGGAAGGAGTGGAATATCCCTTTAAAGAGAACCAGAGACGAAGCACCCTCATGTATTTTACCTTATAAATCAGTGGGAACATGACAGTAAAAACCTAATCTGCTCTTTGTTTCATTGTTCTCTGTTTAATGTAACTGTTATCACCTCTGATAAGAATCCCCGACTGAGCATTCAGTCTGGCTTTGCTACGGAATGATTATAGCTGAGCCTGTCTTCTCTGGTGTCTTTTCAAGCCCAAGCCTGCCCCCTTGTGGCTCTGCTATAACGACTCAGCTAAAATCATTCCCGGCAAAGCCAGACTGAATGCTCAGTCGGGGATTCTTATCACAGCTGATAACAGACACTTTTAGCAGTGAGGATGAAACGGAGACGAGGGTAGGTGTTTTCTCTAATGTTCCCACTGATATATATGGTAAAATACATGAGGGTGCTTCGTCTCTGGTTCACTTTAAGGTGAGTGGTCAGGGAATCACAAGAGATGCGCTAATGTCATAGTGTGTGATGGTCTACAGAAGTATCACGCTGGTGCGTGACAAGAATAATGAACAGATAATTACACAATAACAGTACAACAAGTAGTCTTAGACCGGTCAGAACTTGTGCACAAGTAGTGATATTGAGGTACAAAGTCGTAAGGCTAAATCGTAGTCAAATACGAGCAGGGTCATACACGTGTATCAGATGTCAGTCGTGTTACAAGGATAAGACAGTAACAGAGTCAGGGACAGGCCGAGTCAGTAACGTAAATCAGATGGCAGCAGTGCAGAAGGACTAGACAGAGGCGAGGTCAGGAGGTAGCAAAAGTTGGTACACAGATAAATAATACAACAGAAGTTACTACAATAATATTACTAGAATATTACAAATAAATTACAATATATATATATATATATATATATATATATATATATATATATATATATATATATATATATATATATATATATATATATTATCAATTAACACTGACTGACTGGAGTATATATATATTGCGCTGTGCACAATATATTAATATAGCTCCCACAAGATAGCTAGCTAGGCTAAGAACCAGCAAACTTATTAGTGTCAAGGCCACCGAGCAAGTGAATGCTCCAGCCTTATATACAGAGGAGTAATTCTTGGGCCCAGCCCCCAGGAGAGGTGTCAGCTGATGACATCACAGCTGACACCTTTAGACACGCCTTCTCAGCCTGTAAAGGCTGCTCTGTGCTGCGCGCGACCGTTCAGTCGCACTGCGCACGCGTGGATGCCGGAGCTCTGCCGCCGGGGTGCTGATGACGCCGGAGGGATGCCGCGGGACCCGCTGGAGGAAGGTAAGATTGTTACAAGAAGTCAGAATATACATTTTTGACCACAAAGCATAGAAGCATATCTAAGTAGCGTATGAAGTGTAGTGTTGGATATGCTCAGGAAATCCCCAGGCATAGCGGCAGGCTGTCTGTAATACAGAGCTGCTAAACCACAAGGAGGATGACTTAGTGTTTCCCCTTCTGTTCTGCAGACTGCCTGTCTATGGCAGTCATGTACTTCTATCGCTCGGTGACACGGATTCATATTTTCTCTGCTGAATGCTGACATCACCATGGGTGCCTCCACCAATCATGCAAATGGCTGCTATTAGTCATCTTGCTTCAATAAGCATGTGGTAAACCAGATAATTTATTTACTCGCTAAGTTTGGCGATCGTAAGAACATTGATCCCCTTTCAGATCTGGTACATCGGAGATCATGTATGTGAATGACAGAAATGGAAAATAAGTACAGGGCCAGGTTTACCATAAGGCACTGTAGGCACTTGCCTACAGGTGCCTGATGATGGAAAGGTGGCTCACTCCCCTCCCCTATTGGCTCCCTCCTTCCCTATGTAGAGTCCAGAGCAAAGTGTAAATGAGAGGTTACTCACCCAGCTCTCGTCATTCCAATGACGAGTTCTCCCTTCAGGGAATACCTCTAGCTACTTATTAGTGAGGGTATCTCTGGCTACCTAATGCTAGGGGACACCTGTAGCTACCTATGACAGGCAGGGGAAGTAATAGAGAGGTGACAGCTGGGGAAGCCAGCACACTTGTGGTGCAGTTTGGTGAGGGTTTGTGGGTTCAAAGAGGGCGAAGTTCAAGGTGCCAGGACATCTGTGCCTACAAGCTCTTGTGAGGTAAATCCGGGCCTGGCCAAGTATGTACCATGTGATGCCTGCAAGCATTTTATTTATATATATAATAGAATAAGTGCCTCAACCTTCAAGCAAGAAGAAGAAGTAGCACCCTGCCCCCAGGGCTGGTCCAAGCAAGAAGAAGGGGCTGGTCCAAGCAAGATGAAGAAGTAGTGTCATATCAAACCAAGGACAAAGAGGGATAATTTGCATATTCAGTAGCATGTGCATTGTGGGTAAACACAAATGTTCACTTATAGCGGAATTATTGCAGATTTGCTTTTGTTTTAAGAAGGAAAATTACACCAAGCTTTGCTTTTTTTAGTAGGAGGGCTTTTGGGTCTCTTTTATCCTCCTATACATTCTTAGTAGTTTGGGTCACCCTGAGCTGCTTGATTACTCTGTTGTACTGGTCCAAGCCCTATCTCATACAGCCTTATCAATTCCTACTATGTACTGATGAGGACCAAATGTCTGAAATAGACTGTCACATGTGGGTTTGATATGACAGTATAAAACTTAAAGCTATAGGCTTGCTTGACTTACCAAAGGTGAAAATAAATAATTTGCATATTTAGTAGTGGTGCATTGTGGGTAATCACAGATGTTCACCTATAGCTGAAGTATTGCAGATTTTCTTCTGTTTAAAGTAGGCAAATTAGACCAAGCTTTGATTTTTTTTTTTTAGTAGAAGGTCTTTTTGGTCCCTTTTATCCACCTATGCATTCCGAGTGGTTTGGGTCACCCTGAGCTGCTTGGTTATAGAGATGGGAAGTTCGGATCGTTTCAATGATCCGGATGATTCGAATCGGATCATTGAAAAGATCCGGATCTTTGATCCGAATCTCGGATCATTTTACAAGGGAAGCATTCGGGGGGGGGGGTGAAATGACTAGCATGGCAGGAGAAGGAGAGGGGGGTGGACACCCAGAGAAGGGGAGAAGATGGACAGAGGGCAGGGAGTGGACAGAGAAGGGAGGAGGGAAGCAGAGAGCATAAATGTTTGTTTGCACACAATACCCACATGCTGCAATCATATGCTTTACATATATTTCACCTACATGTTCATCTGTACTCTTTGAATGCAAATGTCGCACAGTGAAAGAAAGCATTCCCAGAAGATAAGTGCAGCTGTTTAGTGCCGAGTGCAGGAGGATCATATTGCCCTGCAATCACAGTGCCTGCAAAGTTACTGAGCTGTGCTGAGCCAAAAGTTTCCAATGTGTTGTTCACTGTGCACAACTACGGAACAGACAGCCTACAATCAGCAGCACATTATAGCCAGTATGTGTGCTCTACACATATCTGGCAGTGGCACCCATGTCCCCTCTACCTGTCCCTGTGCAAGGCTGGCTCCCCTGAGTCCCCTCCAACAGAGCGATCCATCTCTGCTCTGCTTCCAGGACCCCGCTGCCCGCTGAGAGGGGGCATGTCGCTCCTGGCCCCGCCCCTTTTGCGATCCGAATCACTCATTTTGATGATTCGGATGATTCGACTCACAAAATAGATTCGGATCAAAGATCCGAATCGTTCATGATCCGGACAACACTACTTGGTTACTCTGTTTTACTGGTCCAAGCCCAATCTCATACAGCCATATCAATCCTTGTCATGTACAGATGAGGACCAAAAGTCTGAAACAGGCTCTCACATGTGGGTTTGATATGGCTGTGTAAAATTTAAAGGGATACTGTGGGGGGGTCAGGGGAAAATGAGTTGAACTTACCTGGGGTTTCTAACGGTCCCCCGCAGACATCCTGTGTTGGTGCAGCCACTCACCGATGCTCCGGCCCCGCCTCCGGTTCACTTCTGGAATTTCAGACTTTAAAGTCTGAAAACCACTGCGCCTGCGTTGCCGTGTCCTCGATCCCGCTGATGTCATCAAGAGCGCACAGCGCAGGCCCAGTATGGTCTGTGTCTGCACAGTACACTCCTGGTGACATCAGCGGGAGTGAGGACATGGGGGTTCTGCTGAGCTTAAGCTGGAGGTGGAGCACACATGGGGGACCAAGTTGAGGTGGGGCCAACCCCCCTCCCCGCCGCTGTGCCTAATACCCCCTTCCTGCCCTCTACCCTCTTATGCGGTGTATGCCCTGCCGCGGGTCGGCTAGTGTTTCATATAATCTCAAAATCAATGTATCTGTCACAGGGGGTCTGTGAGGTATCCAGGTGATGACCAGTAACCCTCAGGTAAGTGTTGCCGTGGGTAACCTTATCTTAAGCCTAGTCATGCCTAAGTAGCCACTGCAACTGCTGAGATTTGATAAACGCAAGTTTAATGTGCCAATTGAGTGCCTCCTTCTTATCTGTTTAGATGACTAGTTACCCTTCAGATCCAATACCCCCCTATCTCCACCACCTACACCGAAGCCCCAACTTGGACACAAAGTCAGATCATCCACAACACAATTCTAGTCAGTTACCTAGGGCATGGTAGGTAGTTTAGGGGTCTAGTGGGGTGTAGGTTAGCCCCCGCCAAATCTTACTAAAAAGTGACCATCAGGGGTGTAACAGTAAATCATGGGGGCCCCCAGCAAAATTTTGATAGGGTCCCCCAATGTTCACACAATTTCCCTTGGCTACCCTTGGTGACTATCTCAGCCTGGGAGCCCATCTTTCATAAGACAAGTGTGGACATCGTAATCCTTACGCCCCATAACAAGTGTAGCCACAAAAACACCTGATCTGAAGGATGGGCCCCTTTATCAGAGGGAGTGATGTAGTTGCTGAGTCGTGGGTCCCCTTATAGCTCTGGTCCCCCCTGCAGGTGTAGGGGCTCCTACCCTCTAGTTATGCTCCTGGTGACCATCAACGGTGGGCAAAAACTGTGATCTTGCCTAGGTCCCCATTTCATTTACTTCAACCAGAGAATGCAAAGATGACTGGCACTCAATGCTGCTGGAATTATGCAGTTGGATTAGGTTCCCGAGCAGACTGTGCTCGCAATAAAACAGATATGTATCCAGGGTAGAAGAAGAAAAGTAGATCCGGCACCAATCTGCTGCTTCGGTAGAATTTTTAATCCAACAGGTACAGTAAGGTTAATAAAGGAAGATGCAAAAAGACGGCCTGACAGCCGTTTCGCAGGTCACCCCGCTTGGTACTGGCCTCTGACGAAGCGGGGTGACCTGCGAAACGGCTGTCAGGCCGTCTTTTTGTATCTTCCTTTATTAACCTTACTGTACCTGTTGGATTAAAAATTCTACCGAAGCAGCAGATTGGTGCCGGATCTACTTTTCTTCTTCTACCCTGTCCCCATTTCATCTTCATTCATTCCAGCTGGAATGGGAGACTGAGGATGGTCAGTGACCTCCAGAACTTATTTGTGCTAAGTATTGGATCTGAGGCTGAGGCACACAAAACCCAAACAGAATACATGAATGGACCCAAAATTCATACGCAGGTGGTCAGATGACTTAATAATTTGAGGGTTGAGTAAACTCTTAGGAACCAGCCGGAGGTCATACATGGAGCACCAAGCAGACAGGATTAAAAACCAGAGGATGAGGCAGCTGGCCACAACTCATGCATATTTCCCAGCCACACACCTCCTCCATCGCTCTCCTGTGGACTGGAGCATTGTGTGCAATCTTAACCCAAAGGACACCCGGGTGGTGCGCGTGGCTCGGATCAGGCATGCACAGTAATCTCAGCTGAGTTGCAGAGTTAACGGGGCAGACAGCGCCACGATTGAGGGGATCAGTATATCAAGGGAGCATTCGTCTATCGAGTTCAACCAGTAAACAAAGTATACCAGCCTGCTCCCACACATATCCCTGTTGATCCAGAGGAAGGCGAAAAACCCTTACAACTTACAAGGCATGGTCCAATTAGCACCAAAAGGGAAAAAATCCTTCCCGACTCCAGATGGCAATCAGATAAAATCACTGGATCAACACCATTGGGCATTACCTAGTAATTGTAGCCATGGATGTCGTTCAACGCCAGGAAAGTATCTAAGCCCCCTTTAAATGCAGGTATAGAGTTTGCCATAAGCAGATCGTGTCTTCTAGTCCTTTGAGAAGGCCTAGCGACAAAAAGCTCATCCGCCAAGCTATTATATTGCCCCCTGATGTATTTAAACATGTTAATTAGATCCCCTCTATGAAGTCTTTTCTCTATACTAAATAAACCCAGTTTATCTAACCTTTCTTGGTAAGCGAGACCTTTCATCCCACGTATCAATTTTGTTGCTCGTCTCTGCACCTGCTCTAAGACTGCAATATCTTGCCTGTAATGTGGTGCCCAGAACTGTATTGATAAGTATTAATCCATTTCCTACATTTCATCTCAGGAAGGAACATAACTAGAGGGGAGCAGCACCTGCAATCGCAGGGGGGTCCAGAGCTGTAGGAGGGGATCCATCTGAAAATTACGTCTGAGAATAATGGCACATGGTGTTGCCGCTAATCCGTTTGCCGCTTATCGCCTAACACTAAGACCCCCCTGGTGGTGCCTAACCCTAAGACCCCCCTGATGGTGCCTAACCCTAAGACCCCCCCAGTGGTGCCTAACCCTAAGACCCCCCAGTGGTGCCTAACCCTAAAATTGACAGTGTTACATTAAATTAATTCACCATTTTGCAGTTAAATAACGTCTGCAGTTTGGCTTATGCAGGGCGCTATTGATAAATAACGTTACTGTGCTCAGTAAGGTCTGCTGTTTGGCAAATGAACGGCACTATTGATAAATAACGTTAGTTTGTGCCGCTATTGATAAATAACGTTAGTGTGTGCCGTTTTTCTTCTTTTTTTCCCTGTGCGCCATTATTATGCAGTACTAACGATAAATAGCGATAAGCGTATCTTTTTAATGCGGCGCCATTTTTATGCATAGGCGCTGTGCACCATTATTCACTGATCCGGGAGGAGGACCACAACTACTAACCTTTCCTTCCTCAGATACAGGGGACTATACTTCAGATCAGGTGTTTTTGTGGCTACACTTGTTATGGGAGTGAAGATCCTGACGGCCACTCTTGTTTTATGACCCTTGTAAGATGGGCCCTCAAGCAGGTCCGGCCCTAGACTTTTTGCCGCCTGAGGCAAATTTTGCAAAAATTATTGCTGCCGCCCCGAGCTGGAGGGGTAGCGGGCAGGACGGGGGTATTGGGCCTAGCGGCGGGGAGGGGGGTCGGACCCCCCCTCCCTCGCCTGGGTCCCCCAATCTGCGCTCCCCTCCAGCCTTAAATAGGTCAGAAGCGCAACTCGTAAGAGGCAGTGGGCGGGGAGGACTCACCTCTTCCTCGCTCGATCCAGCGTGCGCTCCACTGACGTCACTTCCTGCAATGCCGTCCACTTACAATACAGTGGGCGGCGTTGCAGGAAGTGACGTCAGTGGAGCGCACGCTGGATCGAGGAAGAGGTGAGTCCTCCCCGCCCACTGCCTCTTACGAGTAGCGCTTCTGATCTATTTAAGGCTGGAGGGGAGGGGAGTGGAGGATGGGGGACCCAGGCGAGGGAGGGGGGTCCGACCCCCCTCCCCGCTGCTAGGCCCAATACCCCTGTCCTGCCCGCTACCCCTCCAGCTCGGCGGCCGGCTCCCCGCACCCACCGACGGGCGGATGCCGCCCCTAGAAATGTGCCGCCTGAGGCAAAAGTTTCACCCCGCCTCATGCGCAGGCCGGCCCTGCCCTCAAGGTTGTGAAGAGCACCAAAGGGAGTCAAGGGAAGGGGTCGGGGTGTGAACATTGGGGGGGGATCGATGTTTTGCCAGGGGCCCCATGAATTGTAGTTACGCCACTGATTCTCAGGTACACTTTAAAGGGAAGGTTCAAGCAAAAAAAAAAAAATGAGTTTTACTTACCTGGGGCTTCTACCAGCCCCATGTAGCCATCCTGTGCCCTTGTAGTCACTCACTGCTGCTCCAGTCCCCCGCTGGCAGCTTTCTGACCTCGGAGGTCAGGGCCACATTGCATACATTTTTACGCATTCCAGCTAGTGCAGGAACAAAAATGTACGCGTTGCACCACTAACACGTAAAAATGTATGCGTTAATGTTCCTGCACTAGCCGAAATGTGTAAAAATGTACGCAATTCGGCCCTGACCTCCGAGGTCAGAAAGCTCCCAGCGGGGGACTGGAGCAGCAGTGAGTGACTACGAGGGCACAGGATGGCTGCATGGGGCTGGTAGAAGCCCCAGGTAAGTGAAACTCATTTTTTTTTTTTGCTTGGACCTTCCCTTTAAGCCATATAATAGACAACATACACGGCAGTACACCAACCAGTACACTGAGGTCACCAGCAGCGGTCATGACTTCCACGGTAATTGCCGGTGCCCCAGACTCTGGGTGTTGGTATAATCTACCACCACACTCTTAACACTATAAAAACAGGCTCTCGTGTTTCACAGGCCGGGCCTCCGTGAATTCCCCGCTCTGCCTTCCTCCATCATTAGAACATAAGCAGAGCTTAGAGAAATGGTTATTAATGCTGCAGCCATGAATATTTTATAGGTTCCCGAGGAACGGCTCCCAGCGGCCCTGTTAGCGCCGGGGATAGGCCTGCCCATCACTCTGGGACTGCGAGCCCCCCGGGCTGTACTGTATTAGTCTGGCCCCCTCGTCAGCCTCCTGGGTTTCAATTAACGGAGCGCTTGTAAGGGCAATTCTTTTTCACGGCTCATTTTATTTCAACATGTTTTTTTAATTTCAGACTTGACTGCTGAAGTCAAAGCGGGCGCCCCGTCACCGCCACTCTCTCCAGGAGGGATCAGAAACATGTCAAACGGTACAAGCCGATCACTTCGCAAACCGTCTCGTTTGCTGGGGTCACTTGTGTATTTTTTTGTTGTATTTCTTTTATTAAAAAAATTAAAACATGAAATGGCCTGTAAATAAGGAAATACATCAAAGTGATAGGCCACGTTTGTTTATAAAAACAATTGCTGTGTCAGTTACACAAGTTATTAAGAACATATTAAAAATGATCTTCCAAATAGTGATGCTCAAATACCCCTTTTTAAAATTCGAGTTTGGTCGAATTCGAATAGTAAATTATTCGAGGTCAGTCGAATATTCGAGTCGAATAATTTTTACTATTCGATTCGACCTCGGACTTCGAGCTCACTATTCGAGTCGGTATTCGAGCTAACTATTCGAGCTGACTATTCGAATTGGCCTTAAATAGCTTCCAACACTTGTTTTGAGGGTGAATGATGCAAGAAACCTCTTTTTTTCCAAGTAACAACAGCAAGTGATTATGTGGGGATGTTCCTTTAAAAAAAAATGTGGAAAGAGAAGTTGTGTCCTTAATTTTGTTCAGTAGTGTTACTGTATATACTTGTTCTTCTTCTTCTTCTTCATCCTTCTTCTTCTTCTTCTTCATCCTCCTCCTTCTTCTTCTTCATCCTCCTCCTTCTTCTTCTTCATCCTCCTCCTTCTTCTTCTTCATCCTCCTCCTCCTCCTCCTCCTCCTCCTCCTCCTCCTCCTCCTCCTCCTCCTCCTCCTCCTCCTCCTCCTCCTCCTCCTCCTCCTCCTCCTTCTTCTTCTTCTTCTTCTTCTTCTTCTTCATCTTCATCTTCATCTTCTCCTTCCTTTTCAATATCGTCTTCTTCTTCTTCACGTATTTCTCTTTTCAATTTTTTTTTTAAAGAAATGCAGCTATTTTTGAGCGTAACAAATAGCTGGTGGGCGCACGCATGTTGGAAGCGCCATTGTATGTGCTCCCTGGCAGTGGAAACACAAAGACAGCAGGAGGTAAATTCAGCAGCAGGAGGAGGAGGATGAGTGTGTGGCAGCAGGCAGTCAATGAGGCAGGCAGCTCGCCGTGACATAATAGCCCTGGTACCTAGCGGTGATACCAGGGCTGTAAATAAACACAACAGGAGGTCCCAGACAGCGGTCGTGCAGCCCACATTGTGTCCAATACACAACTGGGACAACACAGTTTTCAACCCGGGCACCTCAGAAAAATTAAACCTTTTTTTTTTTTTTAATGGTTTGTTTGGTTTTTGGTTTTGCAACCAATATAGCTATTGTTTGACGTAATAGCTGGTGGCAGAGTGGCAGCAGAAGGTAAATCATCTGTGTACCCTGGCAGTGGGAAACACAGACAGACAGCAGCAGCAGGAGGAGGAATGGAGGAGTAGGCGAGCAGCTATTGTTTGACGTAATAGCTGGTGGCAGAGTGGCAGCAGAAGGTAAATCATCTGTGTACCCTGGCAGTGGGAAACACAGACAGACAGCAGCAGCAGCAGCAGCAGGAGGAGGTATGGAGGAGCAGTGTGAGTGTGGCAGCAGGTAGGCAGCGTGACATAATAGCCCTGGTACCTAGCGGTGATACCAGGGCTGTAAATAAACACAACAGGAGGTCCCAGACAGCGGTCGTGCAGCCCACATTGTGTCCAATACACAACTGGGACAACACAGTTTTCAACCCGGGCACCTCAGAAAAATTAAACCTTTTTTTTTTTTAATGGTTTGTTTGGTTTTTGGTTTTGCAACCAATATAGCTATTGTTTGACGTAATAGCTGGTGGGAGAGTGGCAGCAGAAGGTAAATCATCTGTGTACCCTGGCAGTGGGAAACACAGACAGACAGCAGCAGCAGGAGGAGGAATGGAGGAGTAGGCGAGCAGCTATTGTTTGACGTAATAGCTGGTGGCAGAGTGGCAGCAGAAGGTAAATCATCTGTGTACCCTGGCAGTGGGAAACACAGACAGACAGCAGCAGCAGCAGCAGCAGGAGGAGGTATGGAGGAGCAGTGTGAGTGTGGCAGCAGGTAGGCAGCGTGACATAATAGTCCTGGTACCTAGCGGTGATACCAGGGCTGTAAATAAACACAACAGGAGGTCCCAGACAGCGGTCGTGCAGCCCACATTGTGTCCAATACACAACTGGGACAACACAGTTTTCAACCCGGGCACCTCAGAAAAATTAAACCTTTTTTTTTTTTTTAATGGTTTGTTTGGTTTTTGGTTTTGCAACCAATATAGCTATTGTTTGACGTAATAGCTGGTGGCAGAGTGGCAGCAGAAGGTAAATCATCTGTGTACCCTGGCAGTGGGAAACACAGACAGACAGCAGCAGCAGGAGGAGGAATGGAGGAGTAGGCGAGCAGCTATTGTTTGACGTAATAGCTGGTGGCAGAGTGGCAGCAGAAGGTAAATCATCTGTGTACCCTGGCAGTGGGAAACACAGACAGACAGCAGCAGCAGCAGCAGCAGGAGGAGGTATGGAGGAGCAGTGTGAGTGTGGCAGCAGGTAGGCAGCGTGACATAATAGCCCTGGTACCTAGCGGTGATACCAGGGCTGTAAATAAACACAACAGGAGGTCCCAGACAGCGGTCGTGCAGCCCACATTGTGTCCAATACACAACTGGGACAACACAGTTTTCAACCCGGGCACCTCAGAAAAATTAAACCTTTTTTTTTTTTTTAATGGTTTGTTTGGTTTTTGGTTTTGCAACCAATATAGCTATTGTTTGACGTAATAGCTGGTGGCAGAGTGGCAGCAGAAGGTAAATCATCTGTGTACCCTGGCAGTGGGAAACACAGACAGACAGCAGCAGCAGGAGGAGGAATGGAGGAGTAGGCGAGCAGCTATTGTTTGACGTAATAGCTGGTGGCAGAGTGGCAGCAGAAGGTAAATCATCTGTGTACCCTGGCAGTGGGAAACACAGACAGACAGCAGCAGCAGCAGCAGCAGGAGGAGGTATGGAGGAGCAGTGTGAGTGTGGCAGCAGGTAGGCAGCGTGACATAATAGCCCTGGTACCTAGCGGTGATACCAGGGCTGTAAATAAACACAACAGGAGGTCCCAGACAGCGGTCGTGCAGCCCACATTGTGTCCAATACACAACTGGGACAACACAGTTTTCAACCCGGGCACCTCAGAAAAATTAAACCTTTTTTTTTTTTTAATGGTTTGTTTGGTTTTTGGTTTTGCAACCAATATAGCTATTGTTTGACGTAATAGCTGGTGGGAGAGTGGCAGCAGAAGGTAAATCATCTGTGTACCCTGGCAGTGGGAAACACAGACAGACAGCAGCAGCAGGAGGAGGAATGGAGGAGTAGGCGAGCAGCTATTGTTTGACGTAATAGCTGGTGGCAGAGTGGCAGCAGAAGGTAAATCATCTGTGTACCCTGGCAGTGGGAAACACAGACAGACAGCAGCAGCAGCAGCAGCAGGAGGAGGTATGGAGGAGCAGTGTGAGTGTGGCAGCAGGTAGGCAGCGTGACATAATAGTCCTGGTACCTAGCGGTGATACCAGGGCTGTAAATAAACACAACAGGAGGTCCCAGACAGCGGTCGTGCAGCCCACATTGTGTCCAATACACAACTGGGACAACACAGTTTTCAACCCGGGCACCTCAGAAAAATTAAACCTTTTTTTTTTTTTTAATGGTTTGTTTGGTTTTTGGTTTTGCAACCAATATAGCTATTGTTTGACGTAATAGCTGGTGGCAGAGTGGCAGCAGAAGGTAAATCATCTGTGTACCCTGGCAGTGGGAAACACAGACAGACAGCAGCAGCAGGAGGAGGAATGGAGGAGTAGGCGAGCAGCTATTGTTTGACGTAATAGCTGGTGGCAGAGTGGCAGCAGAAGGTAAATCATCTGTGTACCCTGGCAGTGGGAAACACAGACAGACAGCAGCAGCAGCAGCAGCAGGAGGAGGTATGGAGGAGCAGTGTGAGTGTGGCAGCAGGTAGGCAGCGTGACATAATAGCCCTGGTACCTAGCGGTGATACCAGGGCTGTAAATAAACACAACAGGAGGTCCCAGACAGCGGTCGTGCAGCCCACATTGTGTCCAATACACAACTGGGACAACACAGTTTTCAACCCGGGCACCTCAGAAAAATTAAACCTTTTTTTTTTTTTTTAATGGTTTGTTTGGTTTTTGGTTTTGCAACCAATATAGCTATTGTTTGACGTAATAGCTGGTGGCAGAGTGGCAGCAGAAGAAGGTAATTCTGTGTACGCTGGCAGTGGGAAACACAGACAGACAGCAGAAGGGCAGTACACAGCAGCCCACTGTAGGTGTAAAATGTGTGGCTGCAGGCGACGTAATAGTCAAAGTGAACCAGGCTGGCTTAGTGAGCAGGAGCCAGGAGGTGGTAAAGGGTGGTAAGGCACATTAACGATGGTTCCGGCAGCCAGTTCATGTCCCCCTCTCGCCGACAACAGGGGCCAGGAACTCGCCTTCCACCCACGCCTGGTTCATCTTGAGAAACGTCAGTCTGTCCACAGACTTGTGAGACAGACGTGAGCGTTTCTCGGTGACCACGCCACCAGCTGCACTGAAGCAGCGCTCGGACAGCACGCTGGAAGGGGGGCAGGACAGCACTTCCAGGGCGTACTGCGCCAGCTCGCTCCAGATCTCCATGCGCTTGACCCAATACTCCATGGGATCAACAGGGGCATCGCTGTCAAGCCCGCTGTACGACCCCATGTAGTCAGCCACCATGCGGGTCAGGCGCTGGCTGTGACCGGAGGAGGATGCTGCTGCATGCATCTCCTCTCTAGTCACTGCTGCCGGAGCCTCTACAGTCCTGTAGAGCTCGTGGCTGAGAGACAGCAGGTCTGTGGGGCGCTTGCTGCTGCTGGATGCAGGCACCTGCTGCTGCCTCTGTGCTGGCTGCTGGACAGTGGGGGTGGAAGGCTGGGGGAAGGCTTCCTCCAAGCGCTCAACAAGGGCCTGCTGCAAGCTCCTTATTTGTTGCGCTGGGTCTCCTCCTGCAGGCGGCAGGAACTGGCTCAACTTCCCCTTGAGGCGTGGGTCCAACATCATGCTGATCCAGATGTCCTCCCTCTGCTTCATCTGGATCACCCTGGGGTCCCTGCGCAGGCACGTCAGCATGTGCGCTGCCATTGGGAAGAGGCGGGCCACGTCTGCTGGCACATCGACGTCAGTGCTGTCCTCATCCTCCTCCTCTGCCGCCTCATCCTCTCTCCACCCCCGCACCAACTCAGCTGCGCTGTGCTGATCCCCCTCATCAGCAGCCAGGTCAGGGACCTCCACCAAGTCCTCCTCCTCCTCCCCCTCAGAGGTGGACTGCGCAGCTGGTTGCCGCTCCTGCTGGTCCAAGGCTGCCGCTCCCTGTTCCAGCAAAGCATCGAGGGCCCTGTTCAGCAGAGAAACCAGGGGCACCCACTCGCAGACCATAGCATGGTCCCTGCTCACCATGTTTGTGGCCTGCAGGAAGGGAGCCAGCACTAAGCACACCTGCTGCATGTGCCTCCAGTCATCATCGGGGACGATGGACGGGAAGTTGCTGGTCTTGTCCCTTCTCAGAGCTGCGGAAACAGTGGCCAGGGCAAGGTACTGTTTGACAGCGCGCCTCTGTTCAACCAGACGCTCCAACATCGCCAGGGTGGAGTTCCAGCGAGTCGGAACGTCAAGGATCAGCCGATGGCGTGGCAGATCCAGCTCCTTTTGCACGTCTTCCAGGCTCGCACAGGCTGCAGCCGAGCGCCGGAAGTGACGCACAACATTCCTTGCCGTTTCCAGCAGTTCGCCCATCCCCTGGTAGGTGCGCAGGAACTTCTGCACCACCAGGTTCAGCACGTGGGCAAGACAGGGGATGTGGGTCAGGTTTCCCCTGTCTATTGCGGCAACCAGATTGGCCCCATTGTCGGCCACCACCTCTCCGACTCTGAGGCCTCTGGGGGTCAGCCAAATCCTCTCCTGCTCCTGGAGTTTGGCCAACACATGGGTTGCCGTCAGCTTGGTCTTCCCAAGGCTGACCAAGTGCAGCAGCGCTTGGCAGTGGCGGGCCTTCACGCTGCTGCTGAGGCGGGGGGTTTGGCCAGGTGTGCCGGAGGATGGCAGAGGATCGGAGGAACCTGCTGCAGTTCCCCTGAGCCTGCGGGGTGGCACCACCCACTGTGTTGCTGCTGCTGCTGTGCCCGCTGCTGCTCTCCCATCCTCACCCCCTTCCACCAAGCTGACCCAGTGGACAGTGAAGGACAGGTAGCGGCCTGTCCCGAAGCGGCTGCTCCAGGAGTCCATGGTGACGTGGACCCTTTCACCAACCGCGTGCTCCAGCCCTCGCTCCACATTGGCCATCACAAAGCGGTGCAGTGCAGGAATGGCCTTGCGGGAGAAAAAGTGTCTGCTGGGGAGCTGCCAGTCTGGGGCTGCGCAAGCAAGCAGCGCACGAATGTCGCTCCCCTCCTGCACGAGCGTGTACGGCAGGAGTTGGGAGCACATGGCCCGTGCCAGCAAGCCGTTCAGCTGCCGCACGCGACGGCTGCTGGGAGGCAGAGCCCTAACCACCCCCTGGAAGGACTCGCTCAAAAGGCTCTGGCGTGGCCTTTTGCTGACACGGGAATCAGCAGACACAGCAGAGGAGGCCACTGAGGACTGGCTGCCAGAACAGGCCTCAGTGTCGGCGGCAGGAGTTGCAGAGGGGGCAGGAGCAGTGCGTTTCCGCACTCCTGCTGGTGCTGCTGGAGGAGCAGGAGGGCGGGTGGCTGCTGTTGCTGCTGCTGCTGCTGAAGGCTGTGCAGTGATGGGTGTGGTGCCACTGCCAGCAGCAGATGCCTTCAGCCTCTGGAACTCCTCATGCTGGTGGAAATGTTTAGCCGCAAGGTGGTTGATGAGCGAGCTGGTGCTGAACTTTAAGGGGTCTGCACCTCTGCTCAACTTCCGCTGACAGTGGTTGCAAGTGGCGTACTTGCTGTACACAGTGGGCATGGTGAAAAACCGCCAGATTGGTGACAGAAACTTCCCCCTACGGCATGGAAGCGCTGCTGCCTGTCTCCCTGTGGTGGTTGGGGGGGGGGGCTTGGGTGCGGCTGGGGGTGGTACTGGCTGATGCTGCTGCTGCTGCTGCTGAGCCTGAGACACCAGCAGGCTGTGGGACGCTGCCAATGCTTGCAATGATGCGCCTCCTTGCAAGGCCCACAAGCGCATCCTCCTCCTCCTCCTCAGAGCTGCTGAGGACGACATCGCCTGGAGGTGGTGGCACCCAGTCTCTGTCTGTCACCGGGTCATCATCATCCTCCCCCTCCTGAAACATGTCCTGCTGGGATGAGGACCCCCCAAACTCCTCTCCTGATGCATGGATGGGCTGCTTGACTGTCGCCACAGTCTTGCTGTCCAATCCCTCATCCCCCAAAGTGCCCATCAGCATCTCCTCCTCAAGATCGCCAACAACAGCAGACAATTTACTCATGATGCCTGGGGTCAAAAGACTGCTGAATGACAGGTCGGCGAGTGACGGTGAACTGGCCTCCTCCCCAGACCCTGCTGGGCGGCTGCTGCGAACAGGGGTGGTGGTGGTGGTGAGGGTGGAGGCCTCGGATGCAGAGCTGATGGCGGGCTGCTCATCCTCCGTCATGAGTTGCACCACAGTGTCTGCATCCTTTTCCTCAATGGGACGTTTCCGACCCGGCTGGAGGAAAATGGGAGCAGGTGCTACACGCTGCTGCTGCTGTGTCTCTGCAGCGTGAGTTGCAGATGCTCCTGCTGGGCGGCGCCCAAGGCGTCCACGGCCAGTGGCTATGGGAGGAATGTTAGCCACTGACGCTGCTGCTGCTGCTGCGGAACTGTGCATGGTGGCGCGCCCGCGGCCGCGGCTTGCCACAATGCTGCTCCCTCTCCTCCTGATTCCCTTGCTGCCCTTCCCCTTGCCCAAACCGCGCTGGCTGCCACTTCCAGACATCTTCAATGTTTTGGGCGTATAGACAAAAGTTTTTTAAAAGGGCGGGTGAAAAGTGGGGTACTTTAATGGAGTGGGTTGGTTGGTGAGGTGACTGAGTGAGTGTCCCCTAGTACAGTAAGTAAACAGTCAGGAAGTACAACTAGCAGTTACAATAATCAGTAGTAATCACAAGTAAATTTAGTGTGTGTACACTCAGACAGTGAGTGCACGCACGCAGGAGCTAGTAGCCTATGAACACAGTGACTGAGTGTCCTAGACTCCTAGTACAGTAAGAGTAAGTAGTAACAGTAAGTAGAACTAACTAATTACAATAATCAATCAGCGATCAGAAGGAAATGGAGTGTGGGTGTGTGTACACTCAGACAGTGAGTGCACGCACGCAGGAGCTAGTAGCCTATGAACACAGTGACTGAGTGTCCTAGACTCCTAGTACAGTAAGAGTAAGTAGTAACAGTAAGTACAACTAACTAATTACGATAATCAATCAGCGATCAGAAGGAAATAGAGTGTGGGTGGTGTGTGTACACTCAGACAATGAGTGACCGCACGCAGGAGCTAGTAGCCTATGGACAGTGACTGAGTGTCCTAGACTCCTAGTACAGTAAGAGTAAGTAGTAACAGTAAGTAGAACTAACTAATTACAATAATCAATCAGCGATCAGAAGGAAATGGAGTGTGGGTGTGTGTACACTCAGACAGTGAGTGCACGCACGCAGGAGCTAGTAGCCTATGAACACAGTGACTGAGTGTCCTAGACTCCTAGTACAGTAAGAGTAAGTAGTAACAGTAAGTAGAACTAACTAATTACAATAATCAATCAGCGATCAGAAGGAAATGGAGTGTGGGTGGTGTGTGTACACTCAGACAGTGAGTGACCGCACGCAGGAGCTAGTAGCCTATGAACACAGTGACTGAGTGTCCTAGACTCCTAGTACAGTAAGAGTAAGTAGTAACAGTAAGTAGAACTAACTAATTACAATAATCAATCAGCGATCAGAAGGAAATGGAGTGTGGGTGTGTGTACACTCAGACAGTGAGTGCACGCACGCAGGAGCTAGTAGCCTATGAACACAGTGACTGAGTGTCCTAGACTCCTAGTACAGTAAGAGTAAGTAGTAACAGTAAGTAGAACTAACTAATTACAATAATCAATCAGCGATCAGAAGGAAATGGAGTGTGGGTGTGTGTACACTCAGACAGTGAGTGCACGCACGCAGGAGCTAGTAGCCTATGAACACAGTGACTGAGTGTCCTAGACTCCTAGTACAGTAAGAGTAAGTAGTAACAGTAAGTAGAACTAACTAATTACAATAATCAATCAGCGATCAGAAGGAAATGGAGTGTGGGTGGTGTGTGTACACTCAGACAGTGAGTGACCGCACGCAGGAGCTAGTAGCCTATGGACAGTGACTGAGTTTCCTAGACTCCTAGTACAGTAAGAGTAAGTAGTAACAGTAAGTAGAACTAACTAATTACAATAATCAATCAGCGATCAGAAGGAAATGGAGTGTGGGTGGTGTGTGTACACTCAGACAGTGAGTGACCGCACGCAGGAGCTAGTAGCCTATGGACAGTGACTGAGTGTCCTAGACTCCTAGTACAGTAAGAGTAAGTAGTAACAGTAAGTAGAACTAACTAATTACAATAATCAATCAGCGATCAGAAGGAAATGGAGTGTGGGTGTGTGTACACTCAGACAGTGAGTGACCGCACGCAGGAGCTAGTAGCCTATGAACACAGTGACTGAGTGTCCTAGACTCCTAGTACAGTAAGAGTAAGTAGTAACAGTAAGTAGAACTAACTAATTACAATAATCAATCAGCGATCAGAAGGAAATGGAGTGTGGGTGTGTGTACACTCAGACAGTGAGTGCACGCACGCAGGAGCTAGTAGCCTATGAACACAGTGACTGAGTGTCCTAGACTCCTAGTACAGTAAGAGTAAGTAGTAACAGTAAGTAGAACTAACTAATTACAATAATCAATCAGCGATCAGAAGGAAATGGAGTGTGGGTGGTGTGTGTACACTCAGACAGTGAGTGACCGCACGCAGGAGCTAGTAGCCTATGAACACAGTGACTGAGTGTCCTAGACTCCTAGTACAGTAAGAGTAAGTAGTAACAGTAAGTAGAACTAACTAATTACAATAATCAATCAGCGATCAGAAGGAAATGGAGTGTGGGTGTGTGTACACTCAGACAGTGAGTGCACGCACGCAGGAGCTAGTAGCCTATGAACACAGTGACTGAGTGTCCTAGACTCCTAGTACAGTAAGAGTAAGTAGTAACAGTAAGTAGAACTAACTAATTACAATAATCAATCAGCGATCAGAAGGAAATGGAGTGTGGGTGTGTGTACACTCAGACAGTGAGTGCACGCACGCAGGAGCTAGTAGCCTATGAACACAGTGACTGAGTGTCCTAGACTCCTAGTACAGTAAGAGTAAGTAGTAACAGTAAGTAGAACTAACTAATTACAATAATCAATCAGCGATCAGAAGGAAATGGAGTGTGGGTGGTGTGTGTACACTCAGACAGTGAGTGACCGCACGCAGGAGCTAGTAGCCTATGAACACAGTGACTGAGTGTCCTAGACTCCTAGTACAGTAAGAGTAAGTAGTAACAGTAAGTAGAACTAACTAATTACAATAATCAATCAGCGATCAGAAGGAAATGGAGTGTGGGTGTGTGTACACTCAGACAGTGAGTGCACGCACGCAGGAGCTTGTAGCCTATGAACACAGTGACTGAGTATCCTAGACTCCTAGTACAGTAAGAGTAAGTAGTAACAGTAAGTAGAACTAACTAATTACAATAATCAATCAGCGATCAGAAGGAAATGGAGTGTGGGTGGTGTGTGTACACTCAGACAGTGAGTGACCGCACGCAGGAGCTAGTAGCCTATGGACAGTGACTGAGTTTCCTAGACTCCTAGTACAGTAAGAGTAAGTAGTAACAGTAAGTAGAACTAACTAATTACAATAATCAATCAGCGATCAGAAGGAAATGGAGTGTGGGTGGTGTGTGTACACTCAGACAGTGAGTGACCGCACGCAGGAGCTAGTAGCCTATGGACAGTGACTGAGTGTCCTAGACTCCTAGTACAGTAAGAGTAAGTAGTAACAGTAAGTAGAACTAACTAATTACAATAATCAATCAGCGATCAGAAGGAAATGGGGTGTGGGTGTGTGTACACTCAGACAGTGAGTGCACGCACGCAGGAGCTAGTAGCCTATGGACAGTGACTGAGTGTCCTAGACTCCTAGTACAGTAAGAGTAAGTAGTAACAGTAAGTAGAACTAACTAATTACGATAATCAATCAGCGATCAGAAGGAAATAGAGTGTGTGTTGTGTGTGTACACTCAGACAGTGAGTGCAGTGCGCACACGCAGGAGCTAGTAGCCTATATGAACAGTGACAGTGAGTGTCCCTACGGGTACAGTAAGTAGTAAGTAAGTACAACTAACTAACAATAATCTATCAGTAATCAGAAGGAAATAGAGTGTGTGTACACACAGACAGTGAGTGAGTGCACACACGCAGGAGCTAGCTAGTAGCCTATAAACAGTGACAGTCAGTGAGTGTCCTACTCCTAGTACAGTATAACTACAATACTATTAGTAAAGGACAGCAGAAATACTGGTATAGATGAGAGAAATAAACAGAGGACAGCTGCCCACAGAGGCAAGGCCCCCCTGAGGCCTAAACCTGTAAGCTTGCAGCAGCTGCCTGTCTCTAATGTAACACACAAGCTACTAACTAAAATACAATGTCTATCTAACTAACAACAATATAGGTGTATATGGCAGGTGTAGGTGAGCAAAAACGCTAGGTAAATGATCACAATAGAGCACTTGCTAAGCCAAAGCACAAAGGAGCAACTCTCTCTCTGTACAAGTCTCAGGCAAGCATGGAGAAACGGAACATGGCGGCCGCTATTTATAGGGTAGGGGCTGGCCAGGGTCCCCCTCTGTGATTGGCTGCCGTCAGAGGGCCTGGGAGCCCTCTGATTGGCTCTAAGGACATCAATCTGGGCTATGACGCTATTCAAGCTCGGTACCGAGCTCGAATAGCGCCGGGTTGCTCGAATAGCTCGAATAGTGAATGGGCTATTCGAGTGTACTCGGATAGCCCATTCGAATAGCTACAGCTATTCGGAGCTCGAATACCGAGCTCGAATAGCTGAAAAAGAGCTCGAATATTCGAGCTACTCGAATATTCGAGCTCTGCTGAGCACCAAGTTCCAAATCCAGCTTGCAGCCTTCTCTGAGTATGGTGAGATAGACGTGTGCATATACATTGGCAAGCATGATACAGACACTTTTCTTTTTTCCCTGCCTGAAAGAGTTTATAATTAGCTATGGAGCTGACAGTTTTTCTCCAGTCAGGACTCAGTTGACACTCTGCAGTGGCGTAGCTAAGGAGCTATGGGCCCCCGTGCATTGGGGACCGCAAGCATGCTATACGGTTCATCAAAACCAATAGAGGAAAACCACAGTGTCAGAGGTGCAAGAAGGGGATGGGGAACAGTTTGTTAATGATTACTCCTATTCAAAGCATCTATGGAAGGGATTATTATCAGCACAGGACCAATAAAGAGCTACTGTAATACTGTGGTTGAAGGTGGGCCTCACGGGGCCCCTCTAGCCCAAGGGCCCCGATCGGATCGCTACCTCTGCACCCCCTATTGCTACGCCACTGGCACACTGATAACAAATTACAGCTATAAAACACTTTCCTAAGCAGATACCTGGACTTTTTACAGTGAGAGGAAACGATAAAAAGGTCAATAGTTCATGTATTTTCACTCTGGGACTCTTGAGACACTGCAATGGAGCAGAGACTATGAAACCTTAAATCTGCTTTGTAAATGTTAAAACCCTGTGAGTGATGTCTAAAAGAGTCATTTTTAGGAGTAGAAGGACAGATTCAGTTGTTTATCTCAGTAGTTTATTTTCATCTCTGGTTCACTTTAAAGGGAACCTGAAATGACAGAAAAAAAACTTGCATGCACTGCTTAGCTCAGTATTGAGCAGCTTCTTTCCACTCTATGTTCTCTGGATCTCCAGACTGTCCCTCTCTCAAAGCTGGATCTATATAGTTTCCGCCTCTTGGCCAAGTATGCTGGAGCTCCCCTTCCAAGTGCAGCAGCACCCCTCCCATTCCATCTACAGTACCTTTTTCCATGTGAAACATCCATGTACTGTAGGCCTTCTCTTCCTTGTAGAGCTCCCTTGGATATCAGCTTCTCTTGTTTATGTGTTGCTCCCCTTTTGTATCCTTCTCTTCTATATGCATTTCAGTTCCAGGTATTCCCTTGGGCTACTGCTGCCTAAAGCCTGGACCTTTATGGCCTTTTCAGAAATCCAGCTCTGCCCCCTCTGCCTGGGCAGCCAATCAGGAGCCACAGCTGCACTGGAGCCTTAAGCAGCTACCTTAGCTTGTGCAGAACGACCCTAACTGACATAGATGCCCAGATGCAGACAGACATTGCAACACAGAGATTTTAATATACACAATACTAATGGTGCCTATCAATGATAAAATCTTACCAAATCTATTTAGTAGTAGGATAAACTGTACTTTGAATGAATGCTTTAGGTAGTCATCTTTTACATAGAAGAGGTAAGTAATACATTGTCAGTAACACATTCAGCCACCAATAACCTCAGGAGTCCATATACCCAGGACCAGGCCGAGGCAGAGGCGAGAGAGGCTCCAGCCTCAGGGCGCAGTGTGGGAGGGGGAGCACAACTCTCTCAGCTATCATTCCCCTATTGTGTATGAAGCAGAGAGAAATAAGAATAGGGGAT
Source organism: Hyperolius riggenbachi (assembly GCF_040937935.1). Taxonomy (NCBI): domain Eukaryota; kingdom Metazoa; phylum Chordata; class Amphibia; order Anura; family Hyperoliidae; genus Hyperolius; species Hyperolius riggenbachi. The sequence continues at coordinate 68,528,520 of NC_090649.1, forward strand.
ACATGGCAGTGACTGCAAGCCAGATAACTAGAGATTAAGGTGTTGGGGGCCCTGGGGCGCCTCTTAGTCTTATAGCAATCAGTGTGTGACGGCTGAGGTGGGAGGGATGGAGGGGCGCACTATGGTGTCTCAGCCTTGGGTGCTGGAGGACCTTGTCCCGACTATGCGTATACCCCTTTCCAGTTAGTACCCCATCCTCCTTGATGTACATAGTTGGAATCTGAAGCTTTGGATCAAGAGAACAACCCCCTAGTTCGTACCGCAAGTGTTGAGTGTGCAGTCACAGGCTTCTTACCCTCCCAAAACAAACTGTCCCTCAGAGGAGCTCACAATTTTATTCCTAAAATAATCATAGTCTAATGTTCCTACCACAGTACAAACCCAACTAACTTATAAGTATGTTTTTGGAATATGGGAGGAAACCAGAGTGCTCAGAGGAAACCCACGCCACCATGGGAAGGACACGCAGACTCCAAGCAAATAGTGTTTTAACTGAGATATAAACCTAGTGATGCAACATGAGAGTGCTATCCACCACGATATGTGCATCAGTTGTTATTTGATCAGATGGCATCAGAAATCTTATCAGAATAAGAATCCTTTTATTTCGCCAAGCATGATTTGGGTCATGCCCGGAATTGGTTTTAGCAGCACAGAACACCTTAGACTTTGTTTACACAGACGCACTGACAGTAGAAGAGAGCAATGAAAAACAGCAAATAAAGTAATCAACAGTAATCATAGAAAACATGACAGTAAAAGCAACTCATTAGCAGGTACAGAGGCATTGCAAGAGAAGCAGCACAGAGAGAAATAGAACACTAATATTAACATTGGGTGTGTCAGACTACGTAGGTGCTTCCAAGTTTCACAATTTGGGACCTGTTCATAAGGAAATCCGTGATCCAGCAGCGGAGGGTGGGGTGGAAACTAAGCTCCACGAGATTATCATGCAGTATCCGTGGGCATATGGTGTTGAATGCCGAGCTGAAGTCCAAGAGGAGCACTCTGGCATATGAGTCCGGTCTGTCCAGGTGGTCTGTAACGAATTCCAAGCAGATATTGATAGCGTTATCCGTGGACCTATTTGCTCTGTACGCAAATTGGAGTGAATCCAGACGGTGCAGAGTGGAGTGCTTAAGAAGGGCTAGGACCGCTTTCTCAAAAGTTTTCATGACAACAGAGGTGAGGGCCACAGGTCTGAAGTTGTTTAGGTCTCAAGCTCCCTGTTTTTTTGGAACAGGGATAATGGTGGACTTTTTAAAGCATGAAGGGACCTTAGGGACTTGGATTATATGGAAGTCTATGTCTATTGGAATCTATAGCTTGTGTGCAGTGCTACTCTTCTCAGGCAAGCTCCAGGCAACACTTCACACACAGAGCAGCTGTCTTCTCTCTGCACAGAGAGAGCAGACAGGCATGACAGAATCAAAAAGGAGGGAGTAAGCAGAGAGGATTGTCAGGAACCGGCCCGCGGCACGCCTGCGTATACGGTTCCCGACTGCGGGTTTGACCAGATTAAGCGGGGAACAGCCTTATTTAAGCTACAAACAAGGCTGGAACCCCTCAAACACTTCCCACTGCCACCACTAGCGTTGCTAGACACGTTCACTCAGCTATTGAGTGCTCAATACGCAATCTGCGTTTTCGTATTTGGGTCAGCTTTGCGCTTAGGCCAAATACGGGAACGCCACGCACCCACACACACACACAGTTGCAATCTTACACTGTCGTGAAGCAAAGACCCACTAACAGTCGTTCCGAACGATACTGTTAGCCACTCTGCTGTTGCTACTCGCACTGGCGTTGTTCGTACGTTGGGTCAGCTGCGCGCTTAGGCCAACATATGACAAACGCCCCCACACACAATGCAATTACAATTTCATACGGTAGTGTTGCTCAAGCGTACAATTAGGCATGAACTTATACACGGTTACACTTCAGTCTCTTCTAGGCAATGAGTGTTAGTTTAGTACGGCAGAAGTCAAACTTATTAAATAATAATTTAATACTCTAGAAAAACATAGAACAATGCAGAACTTAATATATACAAAAAGATTACAAAAAACAAAGTAAAAATAGTTACAAGATAAAAGTTACAAAGATAACACACAAAGCGATTTTGCTTACCAAAATAAACGGGAAATAAACGTACCAGCGTATCGATCTGGTGTTGTTGCGGGGGGTTCGCACTTCTGGTCAGGAACCAGGTTAGTTCTAGCCGTGTGAGCTACCTCCAAGAACTACAAGTTGTGGCTATCCTAGCTGCGGTTTTATACTATGAAATACGCCTGGAGGCTGTAAGCCTGTGTGGACGGGGGGGGGGGGGGGGGGGGGGGGGGAGCTAGATTTAATTACATCCTCAGTCATAATTGGATCTCCAGAGATCTAACATCCACCTGCGAAAAATGTACAATAGCCCACATACATGAAAAGATTTCCCTAGTCCACGTTACAGGTGACAACCCCATTGTTGACAGTACTTCCTAGCTGATCAAAGATAAGGAGGTTGCACCTCCACCAATAATTCAATTTCCACAGGTAGCAAATGGTATCAAAAGGACTTCAACACACTTCACTTCTGCCATTGTCTTATTACCCCAAGCATTATTCACTGAAGTCCTCTTTAGATGCAAATGTAGGTCCTTGAAGTTCCCTGACTATGTCCTGATTGGTATAATGGGACAATAGGGCTTCTAATTAGCTCCCTGCTCTCTGAGGAACTGAGGGTAATTGTATTCCACACTGTCACACAGACAAGTACAGCTTCCCCCAAAGCCAGATGATGACCCATACATACGCATCTGAAGTACAGTACATAGCAGTCAGACAGGCAAATGAAAATATTATCCTTACATCATAAGCACCCCAGTATATTCCTGACAAGGATAGTCAGAGCTACTGATCCTAATACGCTGTGGGCACATTTCAACACAGATACACGCTGTCTGGATTACAAAGATTAAAACGTACCTTACATCATAAGAACTCACATTATCAGCAATGGCACTCTTAGTAAGTACTTTTCTTTCTGTGAATAGTAGTGGATGCACCACAGGCACAGCAGATCTCTGGTGTAAAAATAAAACCCACACTATTAGCTTAGACAGCAGAAGTTAAAGCGGAGTAGCATGGAAAAGTGTCCAAAAAGTAAAGGTGACCACTTGTGCCATAAAATCTAGGTTTTGTTAGTTAGCCTGGGTGGGAGGAGCCACGCACTGTTGCGCGGGGGGGGGGGGGGGTTATTCTGCTTCTACCTGTGCAACTGGACAAGCCTATTATAGACGGGGGAGGGCCAGCCACAGTATGTTGCATCCCAGATCTGCTACAAGGCTTCCATGCTGCTTTAAATAAAGACCGTAGTGAGAAGTACATGGTGGCTGCCATATTTATTTCCTTTTAAACAATACCAGTTGTCTGGCAGCCCTGCTAACCTATTTTGCTGCAGTAGTGTCTAACACCAGAAACAAGCATGCAGCTAATCTTGTCAGATCTGACAATAATGTCAGAAGCACCTGATCTGCATATGCTTGTTCAGGTTCTGTGGCTAAAAATATTAGAGGCAGAGGATCAGCAGGGCAGCCCAGGCAACTGGTATTATTTGACAGGGTATATGGTAAATATGGCACCCTCTATATCCCTCTCACCTCGGGTTCCCTTTAAGAGGTAGCCAGCCATTGCTGCATTGAGTAAAATGCAGAGGAGGAACAGTCCTAGCAAGTGTCATTGTAGCTCTTTTTCACTTTGAAATTTACAGTGGAGGTCCACTTTAATTGTCATTTACAAATTACATTTGTAGAAGAAACCAGCAGTGCTTGCTCTGAATAGCACTATAAGCACTGCAGCAATGAATTATAATGTGAGAGACATTCCTGAATCCTGGCATTTCACAAACCGTTCCTACGGCCAGGCCTGGCTTCCAGCCACGTGTCTCACTTGCAGTGGCTGAAAATTAGGGCACTTTTGTTTTTGAAATTATTTTTAGCTGAGCAATTTTCCATTCAGAGACTTTTTTCTTTATTTTTGCGCTAGGCACAGCGGAAGAATGCATTCCTGACAAAACTGGAACCTGCATTGTTTTCTGTAACAAAATATTTCCAATAACAAAAAAAACTCAAAATATGTCGGGCCTACGTAAGGCGGGGTCACCACAGGGTAACTCATCCAAGCGAAATCGCATTTTATACAAGCCCAATTCAGAGATCTGCTCCAGACCAGTGAAATGAATTTATTTGTTCAAGGTGGAGGGCTGACTATTAAAATCTACAACTGTTTTTAACAATAACAGCGCAGGGTTGGCTTTCAGGGCGTCATACAGGGTTATGTTAAGTTTATAGATATACAGAAAAATGGCTCTGAACTCCAGACAGACAGCTAAATACACAGACGAATTACAGCGAATAGCAGTGTCCTCTGATTTAAAGGGAACCTAAACTGAGAAGGATATGGATTTTTCCTTTTAGAATAATACCAGTTGCCTGACTCTCCTGCTGATCCTGTGTATCTAATACTTTTAGCCACAGCCCCTGAACAAGCATGCAGATAAGATGCTCTGACTGAAGTCAGACTGGATTAGCTGCATGCTTGTTTCAGGTGTGTTATTCAGCCATTATTGCAGCCAAAGAGTTCAGCAGGACTGCCAGGCAACTGGTATTGTTTAAGGGCTTGTTTCCACTGTTGCGACGCGATTTCGGCCGCATTCGACGCTTGTAAAAACGCATGCGGATGCGTTTCCACATGCGTTTTTACCCGCGATTTCGCCTGCGATTTCGCATGGCAGGGTGCCATGCGAAATTAACCATGACACTGCCAGGGCTAAATAAAATTGAAAAAGGTGCGAAATCGCACGCGAAATCGCGGGTAAAAACGCATGTAACAAACGCATGCGTTTTTACTATTAAATACATTAGCGGCGATTCGCACGGATTCCCGACGCAGGCGAAATCGTTGGCTCTTTTGTGCGTTTTTTTCACGCTGAAAAAAACGCACCTCAACAACGCTACAGTGGAAACAGGCCCATCCACTTGTATTACATGTGCGGATCTGCATGCGTTGGACGCATGCAGATTCGCGATAGTGGAAACGAGCCCTAAAATGAAACATTTCCCTCTCAGTTTAGGTTCCCTTTAACTCTGTCCAGCCAGTTTCAGAGCTCCTCAACTATCCCTCTTTTGGCAGGACAGTCCCTCTTTGGGAAAACTGTCCCTCTGTCCCTTTTTCTTCCTCATATGTCCCTCTTTCAGGACTGATATACAGATCTATGTAAATATATGTATTTTTCTACAGAAAAATGTACAGCAGAGTCTCTGTTTTCTGGAATGCAGTCAACCGGAGGTCTCAACTAACCGGCATGCCTGAGGGGATAGCAAGGGCTTTGTTTTGAGTGTTTGCGGGTGTTTGCAGACACTAAAATACTCACTGAGCCTCCAGGGATACGCAGCAGCCTTCCTGTACCTTCTTGCAGGCTCCTAATGGCTTCCGGCGTCCATGTACTGAAGGCGGCGTAAACTGAAAAAAAACTAATGATGATAAAAAGGACCAGTGTGGTTTGAATTGTAAAACGACAACTTTTGGTTCTGAATTTTCTGTGATATGCATGGAGAGGGGTGTGGTGGGCTTGGTTAGAGGTGTGGCAGCGGCATGTCTTAAAGTGTCCAGCCTTTTCATCACAAAAAGTTTGGCGGTATATATACTGTAGGCTTGATTTACTAACCGGCGCTAAGTGGTAGCGCCGGAGTGAACAGCCACTTAGTGCCCCATAAGTAGCTTCGCAGGCACTAATAGGCCCGCAAAGCTACATCGCGCACAGCCCAGGGTAGTAGCTGCCCTGTAGACGAAAACGGTGCATCGGGTGCCCCTGAAGCGCCGTTTCAAGGGCACCCGATGCGCCGTTTTCGTCGTACCTAGTGCAACGTTTACAGGGCAGTGGGTGCGACGTTATCATCGTCTGCTAATTGGACGCGATGGTTCTCGGAGGCGGGAGCATTGGGTCCAATTAGCAGACGGAGCAGAGAAAGGAGTAGCGGTGATTGGCGGTTCTGGAGCAGCGCCCCCCGCGTGATCAGAAAGTCTCCAGTGGCAGCGAGCAGATACATCCACCAGCTGTTCATAAGATCTGCTTAGGTAGGACTGTTGTAGCATTACACTCCAGGCCGGGGCAGAGATGAAATCACTGTGGAACAAATTTGGACGTGCGAGGGGGGTGGGGGAGGCAGAAGACAGGAACCGGGGGACACCGCAGGACATGAGGGGCGGGGTTCAGACCAATGATAAATAACGTTTTAAAGTTACTGCATATCCTTAAAACTATAAATACCGTTTTAAAAGATTTATCACTGTGCGCCATTTTTCCCCACGCCATTTTTTACTGTACCTGCAATAATTACCTATCTGTCCTGGTGGGCCGCGGCTGCACTCTGAGGTCTACTCTAGAGTCATTCTCTATTTCTCTATGACCCGGCGCATCATGTGTAAACACGCGGGACATAGAGTGAGAGGAAGACAGAGTGCCTCAGAGTGCAGGACTGCGCAGCCGCTGCCCGCCGAGACAGATAGGCAATTATTGCTGCAGTTTCACGTATACGGCCACAGGAAGCAGAGGCGTAATGGCAGGGAGGGGGGGGGGGTAATAGAACTTTGCACAGGGGGGCCCCAAACGCTACGGTTTGCCCCAGGGCCAAGGGGCCCCTTAAGCTGGCCCTGAGGACCATGCGGAGTTTAATTACCTCATTTAGCCCATTGTTATCCCTTTTTTTTAAGATTTCCAAGGTTTTGCAAAAATGGTGGCAAAGCACAACATTGCAGTACTATTCATGCCTAATAATATAATAATACAGTAACTATCATCATCGTCATGCTAATTGCAACATCTAGTGGTGGTGATGAATGCAGCGCTCCTTAGTCGAGCTGGCCCAGAATAGCAATGCATAAACTATTTAAAGCATTGAAGTTCCTGTCCTTGCAAATGTTTAGACTGAGGATCAGTTACGCTCTGTAAAAGCAATATTGTTCTATGCTATTAATTTTCATCCAAAACAATGTTTGTAGAGGTTGGATTCTTCGCAAGAGTGGAACTACCACAAATAAGTCATTCTGGCACAATGTACACATATTAAGTTCTTTTACAGCCATCCTTTACATCCTCTGTCCTCAGCCACAAGTCTCCCTCTGGTTATGTCACTGCTCTTCCTTACGCCTTTTTCTAGCAGCCTGCAAAGCTCTTACATAAGCAGTTTTTCCGGCAATGATGACATCGCACTAGCATGTCAGCCTGTTTGCCCAATGACCCGGCCAGTGGCGGCTGGCAGAAGAAGCCAAAAGAACAGTCCGGGCGAAAGCTTCCCATCCTTACTAGGTCAGAATGGAATTTGTTCCGTCTTGTGAGGCCACAGTTGCCCAGAGGAGGGTTTCTTTTGTTTCTTCTGGAACAAACCTGGTGGACTTGTGATGGGCAGACTTCATGGTTAGCTGTGTGTGGTCTCTGCCAATTGGCAACTGATGTGGCCTCATCCAGGGGGAGGAGCCTATATGACATCTTGATCTTCTTGAAGTAGCAACAAGGACCCCACAGGAAGTGACCTCTGTTAAGGGCTTCTCTTTGGATGGTGCCCTCTACTGACACCTCCTAAATCTCTCTTGATTTCTAATACCCATGCCGGTGTGTAAGAAATTGTACATGTAACCCTGCTTAACACAACATACACCCCAATGTCCCTTCTACCCCCCCCCCCCCCCCCCCCCCCCAATGTTTCTATCCTGAACAAGTGGTCATTTTGTTTCATTAATATGAAATCATTAAATATGTTTAGCTAATTTCTTCACCATGTGACTATTATTCCTTCAAACTAGCTGTGTATTCCCATAGAGCAGTGATGGCTAACCTTGGCACTCCAGCTGTGGTGGAGCTACAAGTCCCATGAGGCATTGCAATACTCTGACAGCTCTAAGCATAACTAGGGGAGGCAGAGGCATGATGGAATTTGTAGTTTTGTCACAGCTGGAGTGCCAAGGTTAGCCATCACTGCCATAGAGGGTCTTCACTTCCAATTATGTAAATCCTCTTCTATTTTCTTAAGGTGAATATGGAGCATGCCAATATGTTACTGAACTCAATCAAAACACCACCAAATAAAATGTTATCTCACCTACTCCAATATTTACCTAACCTCTAATAATTATGCATGTCCAAGTACAGCTCCATTGCGTAGATACAGTACAACCACCTTCCCTGTGATGGAGTGTTGTGTACATACAGATAAGCACCCAGTATAACTGGAAAAAAACATGCAGGGATATATCATACAATGCCATCAGGAAATGCAGCTTACTTAGAACAGAGAGAGGAACACAAAGTGAATACAGGAAATCACACTACCATAGAGATTATTGCAGCACGTTACATTTAACAGCGACATCTTGTGGTTGATTTACTATACTGCAGTATAGGTAATTCTGCTGATCCTGCCAACACCCTGTACATAAGGTAAACGGTCCCAGTGGAATGGGTAAAACCCCTCATGTCTAGGGCTGGATTTAAGCCAAGGCCACATAGGCCATGGCCTAGGGCACCACAGGATCAAGGGCGGGGTGGGCAGCAGCCTATACTAGGTGGAAGGGTCATCTTGCTTCCTACACTGGAGGAAGGGCAGTCATCAAGCTATCTATACGGAAGGGGGGGTTGTCAACTGGTTTCTTTTACTAGAGGGAGGGGTCATCAGGATACCTATACTGGATGGAAAGAGGGGGAGGGGGGCTCTTTAGGCTTTCTAAACTGGAGGGGAAGAAGGGTCATCTGGCTAGCTATACTGGAGGGAAGGGTCAATGGGCTACCTATACTGGAGGGGGTCATCTGGCTATCTATACTGAACGGCAGCTGCTCTCTGTGGCCTTGGGCAGTAAAAAGTACAAATCCGGCCCTGCTCACGGCCCCTGGTGCTGACACATCCTGCACTGTGTCCACTGTCCAGCCTCCCTCTTTGCATACCTCAGCCCACCCCACACACACACACACATAGACACATTGGGAGTCTGCATCTACATGCCACTCTGTATGGGAGGGCACAATGTTTTACCCTTCTGCCACACATTCTCCTCCCTGTAGAGTAGGAGTTGTTAGGGATTCTCTGAAGGAGGTGGTAGTCGTACTGAAGGGGGGAGGGGCTGGTGGGAAAGGGGGGGGGGTCATAGTGGCCACACTTGGCATGTGACCCCTGATAGACTTATCTCTTGGCTGTGGAGTCACCACAGAAGAAGAGCGGAGCTGCAACAATATTGGTAGGTGCCCATGACTTGCAGCCACGCCCCTGACTCTATGCATTACCTGCACACTGTACATATGACTCTTCCCACAGTTCCCCTTTAAGTTGCTATTTTTTTTTATAACCTTTATATTTTCACATTTCCCAGAATTTTGCATTCATACTTACAGTTACTAAAACCATCTGCCCCCTATTTGTGTATTAGTGTTAAGTATTATTTTATTACGGGCCATGCAGTTTTCATTTTATATATGAAATTATTCTCAGACCTTTTTTTTTTCACATACATCTACCATTTCAGAAGTATTTTTTTTATTTCTTAATTCCTGTTACCTCACTTAAGAAAATAAGTAAATAAAACAGTCAGAACAAAATTAATTACATGCTGAATTCCTGCTGAGAATTTAATGCCAAATAAATCTGAAAGCAGGTTCAGTCAGAGGGCTCCAGAGTCAGGGATATTGAAATTGTATCAAGAAAAATGGGGTACGACCAAGGGCTCTATAGCCGTTCTGCAACCGCTCACAACCGTGCCAGACAGGCTATTGGTCTAAGGAGAGGCAAAAGGAAAATAAAGCAGGCTAGCTACACAGCAAGGACACAGTAGGAATACTGCTAAATCCTAACTTTTGTAGTGACATTGGGGCTGATTCAAAAAGCGTTGCTCTTAAAATCCGAATTATTTGTATTTGATCAATAAGTTTGCACTTACAGGAATTTGACTTGACGAACACAGACAATGCGATACAAGGGCAGATAGTATACATACCGTGTTTCCCTGAAAATAAGACATTGTCTTGTATTAATTTTTTGCTCCAAAAGATGTGCTAGGGCTTATTTTCAGAGGATGTCTTATTTTGGGGTGAAACACTGGTAGTTTTCCTATACAAAATGTATATACTGCATGCCATGCTGAAACACAAGCAGCATACACAGAGCTTGTAGTTTGCAGATATTGGTTTTCACTTACAAGAAATTGATTTTGCTGCTCATTTGGGTAAGAGTCTATTTCTTGCAGGCAGAGAACTCTGTCAGGCTCCCCAGAGGTTTGGTGTGTCCTGGGAAGAGGTGAAGAGGTGAAGTGCTGCTGATGCTTATCACGACAGATCAGGAGGGCTAGCTCCAACAAAAACACAAATTACCTGACAAATATACGGACTGTAGAACATTACACTGCTGCTCTCCTGTATCCTGGCTTTGTATTGAGCGTGACTTGCTGGTGTCATGTGGGCTGCTGCTAGGGCTTACATTCAGGGGATGTCTTATATTTCAAGCATGCTAGAAATTCCTGCTAGTGCTTATTCTCAGGGGATGTCTTACTTTAGGGGAAACACGGTAGTACAAGTCAGGGACAGTATATGAGTTAACCAGCTGGGCAGTATGGACGAGCTCAGCTCGTCCAGTACCGCCGGAGCCTGCCGCTCAGGCCCTGCTGGGCCGATTTGCCCCAAATAAAGTGCAGCACACGCAGCCGGCACTTTGCCAGCCGTGTGTGCTGCCCGATCGCCGCCGCTCTGCGGCGATTCGCCGCGAGCAGCGGCGAAAGAGGGTCCCCCCAGCCGCCTGAGCCCTGCGCAGCCGGAACAAAAAGTTCCGGCCAGCGCTAAGGGCTGGATCGGATGCGTCTGACGTCAGGACGTCGGCTGACGTCCATGACGTCACTCTCCGCTCGTCGCTATGGCGACGGTGTAAGCAAAACAAGGAAGGCCGCTCATTGCGGCCTTCCTTGTTATTCTGGGCGCCGGAGGCGATCGGAAGAACGCCTCCAGAGCGCCGTCTAGTGGGCTTTCATGCAGCCAACTTTCAGTTGGCTGCATGAAATAGTTTTTTTTTAATTTAAAAAAAAACCCTCCCGCAGCCTCCCTGGCGATCTTATCAGAACACCAGGGTGGTTAAAGGTGAGAAGTAGAGATGGCTCGAACCTCCGATTTTCGGTTCGCGAACCTCTAACGCGAACTTCCACAAAAGTTTGGTTCGTGCGAACTTTCGCAAACTGCAATAAACTTCAATGGGCAGGCAAACTTTGAAAACTAAGAAACATTTATGCTGGCCACAAAAGGGATGGAAAAGATGTTTCAAGGGGTCTAACATCTGAGTGTTTGCATGGAGGAGTGGGATACACGCCAAAAGTCCCCAGAAAAAAATCTGGATTTGATGCACAGCAGCGTTTTAAGGGCAGAAATCACATTTTATCGCTAAATTGGAGGCCTACGTTGCTTTAAAACATCTTGCATGTGTATATGTTACGGCCAGAACCCGAAGTTTGGCCACTTCTAGTTCTGGCCGGCCACTTCGGTTTCTGGCGGCCAATGTGCGAACTGGCCGCTGCACTGCGGCCAATGTGAGAAATGAATAATTCCTGTAACGTTAATGTATCTTCTGGCCGCAGCGCAGCGGTCAAATGTATCGCAACTTAGTTAATTTTATGAAATTAAGCGGCGGCAATGTAACAGATGGAGCCGCCGGCTTTTTCTCTGCCTCTCTCTCCTCCCACCGCCTCTCTCTCCTTCTCTTATGGCCAGCCGGGGGGGGGGGGGACGACAAGCGTGTCCCGGCAGAGTCATTCGTAGCGGCAGGGAATCCTGCCATTCTTGCAGAGCGGGTGCTGGGAGAAGCAATGTCTGCAGCCTCCCCGCTCTGCTCTACTGCCGCGACAAACGACTCTGAAGGAGACACGCGTGTCCCCCCCCCCCCCCCCCCCCCCCCCCCGGCTGCCCATAAGAGAAGGAGAGAGAGGCGGTGGGAGGAGAGACAGGCAGAGCAAAAACCGGCGGCTTCATCTGTTACATTGCCGCCGGCTTAATTTTATTATATTAACTAAGAGGTGATACATTTGCCCGCTGCGCTGCGGCCAGAAGAGACATTAACGTTACAGGAATTATTCCATTTCTCACATTGGCCGCAGCGCAGCGGCCAGTTCGCACATTGGCCGTCCAGAACCCGAAGTGGCCGGCCAGAACTAGAAGTGGTTAAACTTCGGGTTCTGGCCGTAACATATACATCAATCAGGGAGTGTAATTAGAGTACTGCTTCACACTGATAGACCAAACTCACTGTGTAACGCACGGCAAACTGTTTGTGTAGTGACAGCCGTGCTGGACTGGTGCGCACCATGGAGAGATTGCTCTTCCTCACTCAGTGATGTCAGGTACTGTCTGACTGCCTTATCAACTTTCAATGGTTCTTTCTCTACCATAGTTAACCCTCCTGGCAGTCAAATAAAAACCGCCAGGGGGCAACAGAGCAGTTTTTTTTAATTTTTTTTTTTAAATCATGTAGCGAGCCCAGGGCTGTGCAGCGGCCTCCCCCCACCCTCTTCGATCAGGAAATCCCGTTCAAAGAACGGGATTTCCTGGAGGGCTTCCCTTGTCGCCATGGCGACGGGCAGCATGACGTCAGCGACGTTGTGACGTCATTGGGAGTCCCGATCTACCCCTCAGCGCTGCCTGGCAAAGTTGACCCTAATGATGTAGTGTAGGGGGCTGGTCGAACCGCCATAAAGTTCACAGTTCACCGCGAACGCGAACCACCGAAGTTCGCGCAAATAAGTTTGCAGTTGAACCGTTCGGGCCATCTCTAGTGAGAAGTCCTCTCTTTCAGTTCTGTAACACTTTCAAGTCCTGCAGTATCAGTTCTCCCTGGGTTCTGCATTAAGCATGGCTACTACTCAAGGGAAGAAGCTGTTCCTGTGCCTGGAAGTCTTTGTTGCAACTGACCGGTATGTCACCCCTAAAGGTAAAAGTTGGAAGATGGAGTGAGAAAAGTGAGAGAGGCCAGAATCAATGTTGGTCTCTCTTTCTGCACCTGCTAGTGTACTGCAGGGCAAGTAAGCTACAGCCAATTATTCTTTCTGTTGATCATGATGATGCTTTGCAGTCTCACCTGTTCTAGTACAGAGCATGAGTCAAACCAGTCATATTGATGATCGCAGTATAGAACTGCACCAGTATATATATCTTATATATTTTTAATTTCAACACTGTAGGAATAGGTAACTCATGAGATATAATTATTATTATTATTATTCCAGTATTTGTACAGCGCTTTTCTACTGTTGGACTCAAATCACTTGCAAGCAGGCACTAGAGCGCACTCAGTAGGCAGCAGCAGTGTTAGGGAGTCTCCACCAAGAATGAGTTACTGAATAGGTGCCTGCTTACTGAATAGGAAGAGCCAAGATTTGAACCCAGGTCTCCAATGTCTGAGGCAGTCAAGAATCATGCATCATGTGAGAAACAGATAAGGTGAGAGAAACCAAGAGTTAAAGTGTACCTGTAGGGAAAAAAAAGTGCCCCAAAGGGTTACTATTACTAACCTCAGTGGAGGAAAGCCTCTCGATGAGACTTCCCCATCCTCCTCCACTGGCCCATTCCAGCACTGCACTGTGTCCCCTTGAAGCTTTCGGGCTCCCCTTTTTCCACTGAAACCCGAGCAGCTGCATGTCACTGCATTGTCATTTGGGCGCGCAACCTCAAGCTTCAGGTGGCCGGGCTTCGCCCAGCACAGCACTGGAAAGACGAGGGGAGGGAGATGGGGGAGGCCTCTGGAGGATCCCTTTCCTGAGGTAAGTACCTAACTTTTTGCTTTTAGAGTAGTAGGTTTTAGTAAAATATTGTTAAGATATATTGATATTTTATGACGATTATTTACACTATTTACAGCGGATCAGTGAATAATGGCGCACAGTGCCTATGCATAAAAATGGCGCCGCATTAAAAAGATACGCTTATCGTTATTTATCGTTAGTACTGCATAATAATGGCGCACAGGGAAAAAAGAAGAAAAACGGCACACACTAACGTTATTTATTAATAGTGGCACACACTAACGATATTTATCAATAGTGCCGTTCATTTCTCAAACAGCAGACGTTAATGCCCACAGTAACGTTATTTATCAATAGCGCCCTGCATAAGTCAAATTGCAGACGTTATTTAACTGCAAAACGGTGAATGGATTTAATGTAACGCTGTCAAGGTTAGGGTTAGGCACCATCAGGGGGGTCTTAGGGTAAGGCACCATCAGGGGGGTCTTAGGGTTAGGCACCACCAGGGGGGTGATAGGGTTAGGCACCACCAGGGAGGGGGGTTAGGGTTAGGCACCACCAGGGAGGGTGGTTAGGGTTAGGCACCACCAGGGGGGTCTTAGGGTTAGGCACCACCAGGGGGGTCTTAGGGTTGGGCACCACCAGGGGGGTGGTTAAGATTAGGCACCACCAGGGGGTTCTTAGAGTTAGGCACCACCAGGGGGGTGGTTAGGGTTAGGCACCACCAGGGGGGTCTTAGGGTTAGGCACCACCAGGGGGGTCTTAGGGTTAGGCACCACCAGGGGGGTCTTAGGGTTAGGCACCACCAGGGGGGTCTTAGGGTTAGGCACCACCAGGGGGGTCTTAGAGTTAGGCACCACCAGGGGGGGTTTAGGGGTTAGGGATAGGTACAGAGAGGGTTCTGTGTGTTAACGCTAAATAACTATAAGGCTTTAACGCCAAATAACAATAAGGCTTTAACGTTAAATAACAATAAGGCTTTAACGTTAAATAGCGATAAGCGGCAAACGGATTAGCGGCAACACCGTGCGCCATTATTCGCAGGCGCCATTTTCAGATGGATCCATTTACAGTTTTAATATCATTAGCTATTAACAATAATTTTAATAAAAATGGGCGCCAATTTTTCCTTGTGCCCCTATTTCATGTATGCAATTAGCATAATCTACTCTCTTTTTGTTTTTCTCTTTTTATTTCAGACTAGCCAACCCGCGTCGTAGCATACGCCGCATCTATCTAGTAGAGTACGTGCCTCAACCTTGAGGCTGGTTTCACAGTGGGACGTTACAGGCGCACGTTAGAGCAGCCTGTAATGCAGCCCACCGCACAGTAATGAAAAATCAATGGGGCTGTTCACAGTGCGGACGTTGCGTTACATTGTAACGCTGCGTCACAACACAACGTACTGCATGCAGTGCTTTAGACGCGGCTGAGCCGCGTTAGACTGCTTGCACATGCTCAGTAATGTTGGGGAGGAGCGGAGAGCGGCCAGGCACATGGCTAATTAATATGCACTGCACGTTATGACGTGCAGTGTTTACTTCCTGGAGCAGCCGCTCTGTGCGGCGATTGGCCGGCGGGACCACGTGATGCCGCATGCGCACAAGAGTGCGCATCACGGCATCACTGACGCCAGAGTGAGCTGCACAATGCGGCTCACTCTGACATCCAGATCCAGCACCACCAGGCGTTGAGTTAGGGGGACGTTATGCGACCTTAACGCCCCCTCTAACGCAACGTCCTGGTGTGAAATTAGCCTGAAGCAAGAAGAAGTAGGCTTTCCATGAGAAAATGTATGCGTGCTCAAACACCAAGTTTAACCCTAGCAAGTCTGGCTTTGCAAATCCGGCCTAATTGGCTATTCATGAGGCAATGCTCATGCAAATATGCATTTGCTTTCGCATGCCAAACTATGAAGGGTCAAAAAAACAATACTGCAAAGTGCTCTTTCGCAGCCTGGGAACCACAGCGGCACCCCGGAGCGTGGCCAGCGCTGTGGAGAGCCGTCCGCACCCACCTCCTCCTAATATTAAAAACAGCCACTTACCTTAACGTCCATTGGGTTCTGCTACATGCGCATTAATTTTCTCATGGAAAGCATTTTGTGCAGTTTGTATCCTTTGGAGGCAGGTGGTGGATGGCTTGCTCCGGTGGTGTGAACCCTGGAGTGAGTGCGCCTGTCCTCCCCACCCCATCTGAAGTGTTGTATGTGAGCCAGCCCTGAGCTCTTAAGCTCGGGGTGACCCATGCTTCTCTCCTTTCTCATGTGGTGCCCCCAAATTAATGCGCATGTAGCAGAACGCAATGGACGTTAAGGTAAGTGCCTGTTTTTAATATTGGGAGGTGGGTGCAGACGGCTCTCCCCGGCGCTGGCCACACTTGGGGGGGTCGTCCACGCCACCCAGCCTCCCCCTCCGGGGTGCCGCTGTGGTTTTCAGGCAGTGAGAGAGCCTGGGACCCTGCGGTCCCCCCAGTTTTATAAAAAGGGGGCATTGGGAATCCTCCCCGTGGTGCTCCTGGAGGCCTGGAGCACACCAAAAACTGCTAGCAGATCCGCAAAATGCTAGCAGATTTTAAAAAACGCTTTTTCTTATTTTTCTGTAGCATTTCACCTAGCATTTTGCGGTTTTGTAAAGCGTTTTTGGTGTAGTAGATTTCATATATTGTTACAGTACAGCTGTTACTGAACAGCTTCTGTAACAAAAACGCCTGCAAAACCGCTTTGAACTGCCGTTTTTCAGAGCGGTTTGCGTTTTTCCTATACTTTACATTGGAGGCAGAAACGCCTCCGCAATCCAAAAAATGCCTCACCTCAGGAGTATGCGTTTCAGCAAAACGCCTCCCGCTCTGGTGTGCACCAGCCCATTGAAATACATTACCCAAGCGTATCCGCAGCCGCAAGTGGATCGCAAAACGCTGCCGAACCGCTCTGGTGTGCACTAAGCCGGATAGTGCTAATGTAGCATGTAGCAGGGTGACTGCTTTGTGGTATTGGTTTGTGCATGCATTTGCATGAGCATTGCCTCATGAATAGCCAATTAGGCCAGATTTGCAATGTCAGACTTGCTAGGGTAAGGCCTCTTTTCCATGGACTGTGAATAGGCAGTGAAATGGCTCTCAAACTCTCACAACTGCTCACTGCTGCCTGGTAACTGCTTGCTGCTGCCTGGTAACTGCTTGCTGCTGCCTGGTAACTGCTTGCTGCTGCCTGGTAACTGCTTGCTGCTGCCTGGTAACTGCTCGGTGCTGCCTGGTAACTGCTCGGTGCTGCCTGGTAACTGCTCGCTGCTGCCTGGTAACTGCTCGCTGCTGCCTGGTAACTGCTCGCTGCTGCCTGGTAACTGCTCGCTGCTGCCTGGTAACTGCTTGCTGCTGCCTGGTAACTGCTTGCTGCTGCCTGGTAACTGCTTGCTGCTGCCTGGTAACTGCTTGCTGCTGCCTGGTAACTGCTTGCTGCTGCCTGGTAACTGCTTGCTGCTGCCTGGTAACTGCTTGCTGCTGCCTGGTAACTGCTTGCTGCTGCCTGGTAACTGCTTGCTGCTGCCTGGTAACTGCTTGCTGCTGCCTGGTAACTGCTTGCTGCTGCCTGGTAACTGCTTGCTGCTGCCTGGTAACTGCTTGCTGCTGCCTGGTATCTGCTCGCTGCTGACTGGTAACTGCTTGTTGCTGCCCGGTATCTGCTCACTGCTGCCTGGTAACTGCTTGTTGCTGCCTGGTATCTGCTCACTGCTGCCTGGTAACTGCTTGCTGAGCACACAGCTCAACAGTCCGTGGAAAAGAGGCCTTAAACTTGTTTGAGCATGCATACATTTTCTCATGCAAAGTACTTCTTCTTCTTGTTTGAAGGTTGAGGCACTAAAGGTGCGTACACACATGCGACTATAGTCGTTTGTAACGATCGTTCCCCGATCTTTACCAACGACGATCGTTACAAAAAACGAACCACCGACTATTAAGGCAAACGACGAACGAGCCAAATCGCTACAAAAGAAAGTTCTGTCTCGGCGGATTTTAACCAACGACGATCGTTTGCAAAAGTAGTACATCGTTGGAAACGATCGTTCGTACTAGGCTTGACATGCGCATTTCACTATTTCTCCATGGAACTTCTCATTTTTATGCGCAGGCGCAATAGTTGCTTTCTGTGATGTAACGTTCGTTCTAACGATCAGATCGTTACACACATTTTAAAACTACCTTTACTTAGGTCGTTCTTTCATCAATTAAAAGTTCGTTCGTCGTTCTTAACGAACAATCGTTGTCGCATGTGTGTACGTAGCACAAGTCTATTATATATATAGATGCTTTGGGCGCCACCTCATCCCTGTTACATTGGGTAAGCATTAAGAACAATCAACGCACTGATCTTTTTTTGTACGGTACAATACCCTACTGCTTTTTTTGTACGTATAGCCATAAAACATTTAAAGGATTCAGAACCTCCTTAAGAGGTTAACGGTAATTTTGCCTTCTAAGTTTATAAAACAGGTCACTTAGCTTCCATGTCTAAACAGTTTAGGCTAACACAGGTCACATCATCTGTTATCCACTGTTTAGTCTGTTACACCTCAGTGCTGGCCGCGACGCGTAGGAAGAAAGTGAGAACTTCGGAATTACCCATCAGACACTGCTGCCTGTGAACATCTCACAAAACCAGCTACGCTCCAACTAAACAAGAAGTCTGACTATGGAGAAAGAAGGAGAAAATAAAAACCATGTGTTGGAAAGCGATAGCTGCAATTTAGAAGCCGCGAACCTGAAAAGATACTATTTATCTCGAAAGACAAACAAAGTTTTGCGCCCGGCTTGATCTGTGCACCCATTGAACCCTGGGAACTGTCCGTTTTCATTGAACGTGGCGGCTCCCGCCATAGACGGGGCAGAACTTGTAAACCGAAGCCCGGCATCAATCTCCTCCGTAATTTGACGGTAAACAGTCCTAATTTCACTGTGCAGCTGTTTATTGATACAGGGATGCTGTACAGTACACAGAACGGTAGCTTGCGCACTGGACTTAGGCTCTCGCTCAAGTGGCGGCCAAGCTTTGCACATGTTCTCAATACAGGCCTTTCTGGAACGGTGCACAGCGTAAATGAACACAGGCACACTGCAATGCCGGCAAAACAAAAGCTTGCCTTATTTCACGCGTCCGTAACTCACCCCACAGCTTAACAAGCCCGTCTGCCGTGGCGGACTGGCGGTGTTTAGAAATGTTTGAGTTTTTAGGTTTCTGGACAAATGTGTGTCAAGGAGGCATATCATTTGTGTCAAAAATCATTACAATTGGGGCAGACCGTGCCGTTACATTTGCCAAGCAGAGGCCATCATGTGTGCCAAGCCTGGCATGTTACCGTTAGTCTCTAGTTTGCCAGATAGGGGCCCTGATCACAAAAGCATCCTTTATTGTAAGAAATACATATAACTTTAAAGCAAACTTGAGCGAACAATTAACTCAAGAGATCATTCATTGTAAGTGCGATTGCAAAGGTATATAGAACTTTCCTGGAGTCTTACATTATTATTTTCAATCTAAGGAATTCAAATGTAACTGTTAAGTATGCACAGCAGTTATGTTAGTGTGATGTAACGTATTCTT
This sequence comes from Hyperolius riggenbachi, assembly GCF_040937935.1. Lineage (NCBI taxonomy): Eukaryota > Metazoa > Chordata > Amphibia > Anura > Hyperoliidae > Hyperolius > Hyperolius riggenbachi. The sequence goes on from NC_090649.1 coordinate 68,547,919, forward strand.
CATTCAGCTTCCAACAAAAAACTCTCAGCTTGAAAGCACTCTATTGCTATCAGGAATGTGTGCACATCCAGAGAAAGGGGTTTTGTTTCTATTTACTTTTCAGGAGCAGCTGCAATGGGCTGGCATTTGACTACCTAACTTCATTTCCATACATAAACGCTTGTCTACTAACGCTTGCAATGAAGGAAAACATAGAAAGGGAACACAGGCAAGGCTTGCATGGCACTATATGTGTTTATCTTTTCATGTCATGTCGTGGTTATCCTACGTACCACTGCTGTCGGAAGCTGCTCAATCATGCGCCATGCATCATCATTTTGTGGTAAAATATCGATTTACAAGCTATTTTTCGCAAAAAAAATGCTCATAATCAAAAATAGCATTTTCAATGCGAAAATGGCTGTGGCAAAAATTCACATCGCAACACTGGATAAATAGTGGGTGCTGGGATCGCCCACAAGGGAAAATGTGTCTGTATACAGCAGGGCACCCGATAGTTAGCATTTTTATTGTGTTGGTGGGGGTGGTGTTTAACCCCTTCCTGACAGCCTAACACCGTCGGGAAGGTGGTAGCCCCAGGACCGCCAAACGCTGAAAGTCTACCAACGGCGATCGCTTTTAGATTGTACAGAGCTGCGATCTACTGCAGCGCTGTACTGGGGACAGCCGTTTCACTCGGCTGTACCCTAGAGAGGCTCCGATCACAATCCCCTCTCATAGGCTGATGCCTGATAGAGAGGATCACCCAGATTGGCTGTTGGGGGAGGGAGGGGAGTAATAAAAATAAATAAAAAATAGATACATTTATTTAAAAAAAAAATTCAAATAAAAAAAAAACATTAGACAAGCGATCAGAGCCCACCAACAGAAAGCTCTGTTGGTGGGCAGAAAAGGGGGGGGGATTCACTTGCGTGCTAAGACTCAGGGTACGTTTCCACTTGTGCGGCGCAATTTGCTAGCGGAAAACGCGTCAACGAATCCGCATATGGTTGCGGATTCGTTGACGTTTCCATGCGGATTTTCACGTGGAATCGTTCGCGATTTTAACGACGCGATTTTAACCATGTCAATGCCGGCAAGCATTGACATGAGTTTTTAAACGAAATCGCATGCGGAAACGCTGGAAAAACCGCAAGACTCCCAAGTGCTTGCGGTTTTCCTATTTAGTTACATGACCGACGATTCACGTGCGGGTGTGTGGCGTGCGAATTCTGACAGCTCTGCTGTGCAGATTTTTTCTGCATAGCGAGACGCACAGAATTCCTGACAAGTGGAAACAGCGCCATCCACTTGTATTGGTTGAGCGAATCTGCATGCAGGAAACGCATGCAGATTTGCTCTAGTGGAAACAAGCCCTCAGTGATATGGCTCTGCAGCAGGCTATTAAAGTGCATAGCACTATATTGTAAAAAACATTGTCTGGCCACTGGGGGGGGGGGGGGGGGGGGGTGGAGATTTAGGGTTGGGCATCAGCAGGGGGTGGCTAAGGTTAGGCATCGATAGAGGGGAGGTTCAGTGTGAGAATAAGGTTAGATTTAGTTGAAGTAAAATTTTGGTATTATTTATTGATATTTTACTATCAATTTAACAATGTAGAATATCAGTAAATGTACAGAAATTCTACTTGCCGAAATTGGGCGCCCAAACTCCCTGGCGTCTCTTTTCATGCATGCTAATGTGTACCCATTCTTCACAGGAAGGTAAACTTTCAAATTTTGCCCAAAACTCCAATCCGTGAATTTTAAATTGGGCACAGCAGATGTTGGTAACAAGCATGGAAGGCCTGTGTCGCCATGCCAAGCTGAAGCCCGCTGGAGAATGAAGAATGTATTGGCAGGAAAGGGGAAAGAGGCTTGATTGAAAGCAAATGGGAGCAGTTGGCTGTGTTTACCTCACGTCTCGTATCAGATGACGGCTGACAGTTGTTATGGTTCTGTAAATGTATAAAAACAATAGTTTAGAGAAATGTGTCTGGTGCAATGTATGACGTGCGATGGCTTCACAGCCTGTTCTGAAGGAAAAGCAACGATTCAGAGGAGGCTAAGGCCCCGTTCAGACTGCAGAACGCAGACCGCAACGCATGCGGACCGCAACGCGTACGAACGCACGCCATCTGCGTTCGTATGCGTTGCGTGGCTGATCCCATCACTGAAAAGTGAATGGGACAGCCATGCGTTTTTACAAAAAATGCGTGCAGCATGCGTTTCTGGACCGCACAGGTCCGGAACGCATGCAGTGTGAACATCAGACATTGCACTCTATGCAATGTCTGATGTTGTGCGTGTCGGCCACCTGCACGCGTTTCCAAAACGCGGCTGGAAACGCGTGCAGTGTGAACGGGGCCTAAAGCAGGTCTAGCATATTCTGCATAGAGGGAGATATGAGGGACAATATTAAAGGTGTACTACAACACTCACATAAACTTTATACCAATCCAAGGATGTGTATAAAAGATATTGAAGAAGTCCAAAAAGGTTTATATGCAAAAATACAAAAAGTCTTTATCAAAGACAAAAGTCGTGCAAAATATTCATAAAAGGTATCCTTCAAGGTGCATATTTCATAGCCGAGGATGGTGAACATACAGCAGTGATTAACATCAAGATTAGTGCAATTGTAAGTATTGAGGCGACAACGTCAACTTGTTTTGGGATAGGCCCTTCATCAGGCCTCCACATATAAAGTCAAATATAGATAATTACTGCATGATATTAAAGGGGCACTATGGCGAAAAATTGAAAATATGTGCAAACACATACAAATTGGAAGTAGTTTTTTCCAGAGTAAAATGAGCCATAAATTACTTTTCTCCTATAATGCTGTCACTTACAGTAGGCAGTAGAAATCTGACAGAATTGACAGGTTTTGGACTAGTCCATCTCTTCATAGGGGATTCTCAGCAAGGCTTTTATTCTGTATAAAGATATACCCTAAAAAGGATTTAAACAATGATACTGGCCAGCTTCCCTGCTAGTTACACAGTTTTTTTGACAGTTGGACAGAGCAACTGCCATTCACTAAGTGCTTTTAAACATAAATAAATCCCTGAGAGTCCCCTATGAAGACATGGACTAGTCCAAAACCTGTCACTTCTGTCAGATTTCTACTACCTACTGTAAGTGACAGCAACATAGGAGAAAAGTAATTTATGGCTCATTTTACTCCGGAAAATATGTACTTCTTATTTGTCTATGTTTGCACATATTTAAAATTTGACAATTTTTCACCATAGTGCCCCTTTAAGTAACACCTGGACAACATGAAGCCAGGTAAGACCACTAATCCTATTTTCACACACAGAGACCGCATGTAGCAAGGGTAGGAGGAGAGTGTTGTCGCCTCTAGCCCTTGCTACATGCGGTCTCTGTGTGTGAAAATAGGACTAGTGGTCTTACCTGGCTTCATGTTGTCCAGGTGTTACTTAAAGAGACTCTGAAGTCTCTAAAAAAACCTCTTTTTACTTCACTAATCTGTTTAATATCTTTGCCCTAACTAAACCGCCGCATCCCCGCCGGCCGCTGCTATAAACGATCTAAATCCCCCCAAACTCCCCGGGGCACACTACGGGGAGCGCTTCCGTGTGAGGCAGGGCTATGAGCTGCAGCCCTGCCTCACACACGTCTGCCAGCGGCGGATCTCCGCCTCTCCCCCGCCCCTCTCAGTCTTCTTTCACTGAGAGGGGAGGGGGAGAGGCGGAGATCCGCCGCTGACAGACGCGTGTGAGGCAGGGCTGCGGCTCATAGCCCGGCCTCACACGGAAGTGCTTAGGGAAGCAAAATCCACGACCAAGAAAGTTGTGGATTTTGCAGGGGAGAGGGAGGGGGGAGTTGGGGAGGATTTAGATAGTTTACAGCGGCGGGGATGCAGCGTTTTAGTTAGGGCTAAGGTATTAAACAGATTTGTTAGATAAAAAGACTTTTTTTTAGAGACTTCAGAGTCTCTTTAAAGAGGAACTGTAACGACAAAACGGCCCCTGGGGCGTACTCACCTCGGGCGGGGGAAGCCTCAGGATCCTAATGAGGCTTCCCACGCCGTCCTGCGTCCCTCGGGGGTCTCGCTGTAGCCCTCCGTACAGCCGTGACGCAATATTTACCTTCCTGGCTCCTGCGCAGGCGCTCTGATGGCTGTCGGCGCCGAAGTAGGCGGAAATACCCGATCGCCATCGGGTCTGCTCTACTGCGCAGGCGCAAGTTTCCGGCGCCTGCGCAGTAGAGCGGACCCGATGGAGATCGGGTATTTCCGTCTACAGCGCCCCCGCTGGAGCCAGCAAAGGTAAATATTGAACTGACAGTCGGCACAGTCGCCGGCTGTTCGGAGGGCTGCGGCGAGACCCCCGTGGGACAGAGGACGGCGTGGGAAGCCTCATTAGGATCCGGAGGCTTCCCCCACCCGAGGTGAGTACCCCCCAGGGGAGGTTTTTGTTGTTACAGAGTCTCTTTAAGATCATGCAGTAATTATTCATATTTGACTTTATATGTGGAGGCCTGATGAAGGGTCTATCCCGACACAAGTCGACGTTGTCATCTCAATACTTACAATTGTATTGTATTTTGTATTTTTGCATATAAACCTTTTTGACTTTCTTCAATACTTTTTATACATATCCTTGTATTGGTATAAAGCAGGTCTAGCAGCAATACAAACAAATGATTGGTCAGTGTGGCTGGAGCTGATCAGCCTATTACTGCCCTGCTTCCGCTGCTCTCCCCCATACCTGTCTCAGGGTTTCCTCCAGGGACATAATCACAAATCTCTGAGTCTACCAAAAATCTTTGATGGGGCTCCACCAGTGTTCACTCCACCTAGCAGGTGGTAACACCCAGAGCCAGGGGGATTTTCTTCTGTGGTCATATAACCAGGGTGGCCGTCGCGTTGCGCTGTAACGTGTCAGTATGAAAGTCTCCATAGACTTCCATTGCCCGATGGTGGGGTGTGATAAAAATACTGTACCGCACTACCCCAGTGGGAAACGGGCCTCAGTCTCCTTGCTGCTCCTGTCTGTGATCATGTGACATGCATCTGGAGGTAGGCTGTACAAGAGGTGGCTACAGTGATGAGGAGTAAGGACATGGCTCTCTGCTGTAAATGCTGCTCTGCTCTGCATATTGCACAGGACCGGGTAAGCAGGGGAGTCCAGCATGGCCAGATTTCAGGCAAGCCCACAAAGGCCATGGCCTAGGGCACCAGGAAAGCAAGGGGCGGGCTTTGGGCAGCAGGGTGGCAGTAGTAGTTAGCCTGCCAAACATCCGTCCTACTGCACAGAGTTTGCACATAGAGGTCGACGGCTACCGTGAATGCATGAAAGCGTGTAGCTATGTGAGTGTGGGTAGTAATGACTGTGTCTTTACTTTAAAATAATAATAAAAAAAAATTATAAAAAAAAGAACATTCGTTCATTCAACGCACGCGTACGGATGAGAAGTCTGCGGCTGTATATGCGGCGCATGCGTTCTGTGCCGAATGATCGTTCTATATCGGTAAATTAGCTGTACACACTTTGGTCGTTCATCATTGGTCGTTACAAAAAATCCAACAGGACGGATCAAAAACGACTAACGATATTGGTCATGTACACGCGTCGTTGGAAATCGTTCGTTATGTTTGTATGAACGATCGTCTGTTGTGCGTGCAAAAATCCATTGTTCTCGTTCATGTACAAACGATTTTTATCTGACGTGTGTACGAACCTTCACATTCCACCCTTGTGTGACTCAAAAACAACTAAAGCCAAAAGCCCAGCAGGACTGGCGCTGTTTATAAGGGTATGAAGATGGCAGCCCCAGTATCCCTCTCACTTCAGATTCCCTTTAAGAGATCTTCAAAGCTAAATTAAGGAATGTGTAAAAACAATTACTCATAAATATGATGGGCCGTGCATTGTTACAATACGTACCCTAGCAATGCGCAATATTTATGTATTTATTACCGATCCCTAACACGTTCAAGATGTTATTGTGAGGAGGAATTAATGATTTTTGGAAAGTGTACAGATAGTCCCTCATAAACAATGCTGGGCAAGCGAGTGTTTTATTGTGTACCGGATGGTTTGTACAGACACCGTGTTTCTGTGAATTAATCATACGCATCTCTTCAGCAGTACCTGTCATGGAACGCAGGATAAGGGAGCGTCATCAGGTTTTCGGTACGCTGTACAGCAGGAAAAATCAGGGAAAGTTTTAAAGAGGAACTGTAACCAAGGATTGAACTTCCTCCCTATCAGTAGCTGATACCTCCTTACCCAAGAGAAATCTTTATCTTTTCCCGAATAGATCATCAGGGGGGTCTGTATGGCTGATATTGTAGTGAAACCCCTCCCACAGTGTGATGTCATGGCCATGGTCCTAACAGCTGTCTGTGAACCTCATTGCATTGTGGGAAATAACGGCTTTTTCCAGCTGCCAAGCAAGGAATATCTCCCTCTGTGCATAAAACTCTCAGTAACGAACATTCTGTACAGATCACCTGACATAACTTAAGATGTCACCACCAGTGATACGTTTCAGAAGGTAAATCAGAGAAATGGGCAACAATAGTAGTCAAACATTGACTAAATAATAATAAAAAAATATATAAATGAATATTGTAAACAATAAGCAATTGTATTCATTATGTTATTTTCACTACAGTTCCTCTCTAATTGAAAATATAGCATCTCTGGGGCTAATAGGAAAAAATTATAGCAAAGCTGCAGGTAGAGGTTTGACTACAACCTACTGGGCCCCCCAACAAAGATCTGTCAGCTGGCCCCCCAGCCCCATCTTTTACTCCCCCTCTCCTTCCTCAGTGACCCAGGGCTAAGATGTCTGCTCATGTCAGCAAATGCAGAGTTAAATGCAGAGCATCATACATTACCTGTTTCCAGTGGCGAGACAGGTCTTCTTCGCCCCCCTCTTCAGTGTAGCTCTACACTGTGCAGCCAATCACCATGTAGCTTTCATCATGTGACAAGCAATGATAGCTGCATGGTGATTGGCTGCGAGGCACGTGGCTATACAGAAGAGGAGTGAGGAGGACCTGTCCCGCCAACAGCGGCAGGTAATGTATAACGCTCTGCTGCCATGGCTCTTCATTTAACTGACAGGAGTGGGTCCGCTTAGCCCATGGGGTCCCCCAAGATGGCAGGTTAGAGGGGGCTATTGTTATGCCCCTACCTGCAGCACTGATTTGACAAGGAATTATCATCTTTTTTGGGATTATAGCCTCATTTTATGGCCAAGTAATTCCTATCATGGAGACAGGAAGTGAGAACGAGAAGGGCCGCAATGAATAATAATAAGCCCTACATGGGACTGAGGCAACCTGAGGTAGAGTTATAGTCATTCTGTTTAATTTACCCTCTGTGTGATAACTAATATCCTGATTGGCTCATGGAATACTGCAGGAGGAATCTGGAGCTGAGTTATGATTGGTCGGCGCAGGTGCTGCTGGGGTTAAACTATGTTGTAACAACCAATGGCAGGTGTTTAAGGTGTAAACAAGCAGGGTCCGTCTGCAGTTTTAGCTGCCTTTGTTCCAGAGCGGTCTGGGCGAGCTCCCCACCCATCACTCCCTGTTCTTTAAGAAGCGTTTCGTCGTGGTCAAATCTTTATTGGTCGAGGTCACGCCTTGAAGTTGTGGACGTGCTTCGTGTTGGGGTCCTACTGGCAGTTGGTTCAGTATTATGTGGTCCGAACTGTAGTGGTGGATCATATGATGAGTCGTGTTTATGTTTGAGTTTAATAAAGTTTTCCCTTTTTAATAAAGTTGTTTATGGACCTCAAGTAATTTTTACCAAGTTAAACAAATAAAGATAGCTACGGCCATAAAATGTCAGCCTGGAGTGCCTTTTGTCCTTTATTTCACTCTTTAATTATCTTATGAGGTAAGCTTAATAGGGCAAAAGTGTTGCTTTCAGTTCCATAATTCTGACCACTGGAAATTCTTTACCTTGATTCTTGTGTCTCTCTGTGAGTCACTGTTTGCCCCCTCTGTACCTCTCTGGTAGGAACAAACCTCATGCAGTGGAGCAGCAGAGGTAGAGATAACCATTTTGTATCTACAGCAGCTGTTTCTCTCACTCAGTAAAGCTAGATGTGCAAATGGCATGACACACTTCCACATCTGCATCAAGAAAACATAGACAGACAGCAAGGTAAGATGACTCGACCATGCATCTATTACCTGCATGTATTACTATTATTACCATGGTAGAGAAGGGACTGAGCTCCTCTGAGGACAGCCATAGACATAATTATGTACTCTGTAAAGTGCCGAGACACTAATGAATAGAAGAGCGACAGGTGAAGAAACTTGACGTGCTGCCTTCACCAGCGTGACCACGCACTGGAGCTGGTGAGTGGTGACATCAGCATGTCCTGTTCCCTCATTAGTCCCTCCTCTCCTAATAGGTGTCTCTTTAGATGCCCGATGTGGAAGACACAGGCCCCCCTGATGAAGCTGACAGCAGCATGCATTAGGTCCCCCTCCTCACTACAGTGGCCGTCATTCTGACTGATGTCTGTATGTAGCATTCCTCTTTTATATGATTGTTTTTTGCACCTGCCAGTATGCACTTTTCTTACATACTGTATTCTTGATTGTGAATTCCTCAACATTGGGCACTTTATAATATCTATGACCACATTTGCATGCACTTGTGCACTTTTTCGCACATTATTAATTTCTGTAACAGATTTATTTATTGTTATAGAGTAGTGATGAGCACACATTTCGCCTAATTGTAATTGCGTATCATAACAATTACAACGGAAAAAAAGTAATTCAATTCGTTCTCAATCTAATCAGGATCCGTAACTTTGCGCCAAAGTTAACGATTAATAGGAAAGCCCTAATACATTTTGTAAAAAGACCTTACAGTTTAAAAGAAAAACTATTTTAAAAATGTGCATGCACAGTTGCAATTTCTTTGAACTCCTCAAGCCCCACATTGATCGAGGTGCGTGCGGCCTGGGCCATGAATGTGCCGTAGCGTGCCGTGCGCCTGTACGAAAGCTGCAGGCTCAGCCCCAGGCAAGCATTCTTTGCTTGCGCAGTTTGGAAAAATGACAACTGTGGATGTGCTAAACACTCATGGTCAAGGGAGCACGATCGAGCAGGCATGTGGCCGGGGCTGCGTATGTGCAGTAGCCAGTGACTGGCTAAATCGGACACATTTCAGAGGGGCACAGCAGCTGAACGGAGAAGAGCAGAACGATGGCAAGGGACCAGGACGACTACAGGTGGCTTGAAGAAGCCCCAGGCAAGTTAAACTGGGGACCTTACTGTCACTTTTGGTTCCCTTTAAAGTGTACCACAGGAAAATGTAATTTTACAGAGTTTTAAAAAATTGTCTCAAAATCTACAAGGTCTTTTTGATTTTTTTTTTTACTTGTTCGCACTATTCCCCTAAATGTACGTAGCAAGTTTGGTAGTGGCTTGGCTATTTGGTAAATACGCGAAATTACAGGTGGCCGTAATTGCAAAATTTTACTCAGAATTTCACCTAGCCGTAATTGCGAAATTTTACGTGAAATTTCATGTAATCGTAATTAACTGATTACAATCATCACTATTATTTAGATGCATCCCCTTTGTTGTGGGTGGGGATGTGTTTGTTCTTGTATTGCTACCATCCCAACTAAAGTCAACTTTTTCCAGGCGTTGGTGTTTAGCAGCGCCCGCTCCGCATCAGTCCACATCAGCTCCCAGCAGCATCTATCAGCAGGAATTTCCTTTCGATTAATACCCCGATACTTTTCTCAGCAGATACAGGAAGTGCTCCGGCCTCCTCGCCGCGCTCTCTGTTGTGTATGTGACCTTGATTTGAATACATGGGCCGCTTTCTAACTGTCACAAGCAATTTCCTTGGTCCGCTCGCGGGGCCGCTGATGAGTGTAACTTAGAGTGATCGGCCCGCAGGAAAGAGACATTGGAGGATTTGCCAGGAAGTGCTGGGAGTGATTCACAATAAAGAATAAATATGCCAGACTCAAGGCAGCCTTGTTCAGCAAGAATGGGCTGCTAATGTAAAGGGAACGCAGAATATATTTCTGGAGTCGGAATAAAAGAAGCCCTGACACTTCCCATATGTTATGCCAGATTATCGCTGAGAATTATCTATTCCGTTCTAGCGCTGCCAGCCCGAATAAAAGCACATTTTATTTGCTTTATTTTGACAAGGAGTCAAACATCAGTACGGAGCGCGAGAAACCCGGGCATTCCTCTCCCGACCGTGGCTGAGCACTGCAAACAGAATCCGAAGAAAAGGGAGAACAAAACGCGGAGGTCAGAAAAGGGCAGCCGGAAAAACAGATAGTAGAGTATAGGTAAATTACAGTGCATTATTATGATCATAAAATATTGGTAGTATCCCATACAATAATACCTAACTGTTCCTGCGTACTCCTGTTCCTGTGTCCGTGGGTTTGCGCTACTGAATGTGCTGCGGACAGCTGTTGGGACAGGAGGATGGGGCCGGGGAGCTGGGCGGATGCGCAGGCGGACGGGTGCATGCGCACTGAAATGCGGCGGTGGTGGCGATGAGAGAGAGACCTAGAGCCCATTTATAAACGGGCTTAGGTCTACTAGTACACCAATATTTTACTAAAGCTAAACATAACCTTATTCTCTCACTGAACTCTCCCTCTACCGATGCCTAACCATAACTGTACTAACCTTAACTAACTCCGGCCCCCATGACTAACCTTAACTAACCACACCCCCATGGCTAACCTTAACCACCCACTCCTCAGGGCTAACCTTAACCACCCACCCTTACGACTAATTCTCCCTCCCCCAGGCTTACCTTAACCAACTCCCCCCCCCCTCCGCCAACCTTAACTAACCACCCACCCCTGGCTAACCTTAATCACCTTCCCCCTCTGCATGACTAACCTTCACAACCCACCCCTCATGGCTAACCATAATCCCCACCCGTGGGGGGAGACCATCGGAGGAAGCTGACTTTTCTGGAGGAAGGGGGGGGGGGGTATCGGGTCCCCAGTTTAAATTTGTCCCAGGGCCCCATGGCCCCTTAAACAGACCCTGGACAAACATACAGCTAATGCACATGTATAATGGATTTTACATTGTATTTTAAATATGTGGTATTTTAAATATTATGGTGACTTCTGCTACATTCTTTCCCCAGCCCCCTCTTCCTTAAAACATTGCTCCGATGAAAATGATATGCCACGTTTCGTTCCTTTTCCCCCGTGAGTCTTCCACCGCTAAGCAGTGACGTGTGGCTCCTGTTCCACAAGTGGGGGAGAATTAGACCGTCACACACACCTCCATGAGCTATGAAGTCCAGGCCCCCACCTTCATTAGAGTTTAATGGTGAAATCCCCAGGCTGGCATTGGTGTTTTGCGCTTTTCAATAACACACCGCTCTATTTTTTCTTCCCCTGAGTTTTGGTAGCAGGCTCCGTCTTTAGCCTATCGCACCCCATGTGTCACCTTAACAAGTGCCTCCTTAAATTTCCCTCTGTCGGGTTTGCAGACTTTGCACCTAGGCTGGGCGGCTCTGGTGGAAACACCGGGAGAAATCGCTCGCTGTCCAGGCAAATTTAAAAAACTATCCATAAGCAGACAATTTTCCGCGTCCCCCTCACAGATGCCTTTTTTGTTCCTCCGGCTCTTTCTCATAGTAGACTTTACATACAAACGGTGTCGATTATAATCCCAGCAGAGAACCCGAAACATATGGGCAGAATTCCCACCAACAATCTTAATAACCGGCCTGCACCGCTGACAGTTTAATAATGTGACAAAGTTCAGCTCCTACCATGTCCCGAGCACATCGGCCTAACACGGGCCCTCTAACCACGCTGCGGCGGAACGTAAACATTCGACAGATGATCACTTCCGCGGTTTCACCGCTGGACCCGCCGATAAGGACAACTGCCACCATTAAGATGTTAGATTAAGTGGCACAGCCATGGAAAGCTCAGAGGAGATAATTTGTCTTTATAATCATTGTTTCAAACGTTTTTTTTCCCCACACACTGACGCTCCGACGTATTTGTTTAGTATTAAATCACACACGTAGACGCACAGTGGGATGACACATAAATCAGAGCATGAAATCTGATGCAGCTGGTAGGAATCATTTCAGTGTTGCACATCAAGAATAGTATGAAAACTTTGACATGACCAGTCTTTTGTACTGATCTTCTGAGCACAGACATATTTGGTAGAGCTTTTCAGAGTGCATAAAGTCTAAAAACTTTTGCCTCCGAAGAAGCAGAGCTTGACTCTGCGAAACAGGCTGTCAGGCTTAAACATCTGCATTTTAATCTTTGACTGAGGATGAAATAAAGGTGCTGTTTTCAAATTGCAACCGGTGCCCGGAAGCTGTTTTTCTGCACGTTTGTTGCATAAAGTCTAACCTAAACACACATATTGGCCCTTAATCAGTTACATATTTTGCCCAGATGGTATTTTTCCACTTGCCTTTTAAGCCCCCACTGAACAAGAAAATACTCAGTATAATTTTGTTAGTACTTTTTATCCTAGTTTTTGAGGTAGACACCACGTGGCCCAAACTGTTTGTCCAAACACCGCCCCCTAGATTTTGATGCCTGAATCACGTGATTCGGGTGGCTTCATGGTAGGTCCGCCCCCTTGCAGAAATACTACTTTATAGAGAAGATGAAAAATTATCTCCGAGGAGAAAACTCAGGAAAAAAAGTGAATTGAATAAGGGCCATTGACTCATCGATTTCCAAAATTATTTGCACATCTGCTCCTCCCTCTCCTCTCCTGCACATAGTAAATTGTCAGCAGCGTAGCTAGACAGCTTTGAGACCCATTTCACTCTTTGTACTCCCCAAGCATGGCGAATTATAACTGGTGGGACATTGGACAACCCATGTCTCCACCCCACCACCACCACCAAACATACATACATTACTAATACCCCTACCAACACAGTGCAATAGTTTACTTAATTTTCCAAAATGACTATCTATGGGATTCAATAATAATACTATAGTACAGTAGTAGTTTTCCCAGTACGAATGTTACACTGAAAGACAGACAGGGGTATTGCTAGGATCCAGTGGCATTACTACAAATCATGGGGGCCACCAGCAAAACGTTGATGGTGACCACACCCAATCTTTACACTCTTTCCCTTGCCTTCCCTTGGTGCCCTTCACAGCCTTGGGTCCCATCTCACAAGGGTCATAAAACAAATGTGGACATCATGGTCTTTACACCCATAACAAGTGTAGCCACAAAAGCACCTGATCTGAAGTATTAGAGGAAGTGTAGGTTGGTAGTTGGCCCCCTACAATCCTCTGAAGTATTAGAGGTAGAGTAGGTTAGTAGTTGCCCCCCCTGCAATCCTCTGAAGTATTAGAGGAAGTGTAGGTTAGTAGTTGGGCCCCTCTGTGATTCTCTGAAGTACTAGAGGAAGTGTAGGTTAGTAGTTGGGACCCCCTGTGGTCCTCTGAAGTATTAGAGGAAGTGTAGGTTAGTAGTTGGGCCCCTCTGCGATCCTTTGAAGTATTAAAAGAAGTGTAGGTTAGTAGTTGGCCCCCCCTGCGATCCTCTGAAGTATTAGTGGAAGTGTAGATTAGTAGCTGGGCCCCTCTGTGATTCTCTGAAGTATTAGAGGAAGTGTAGGTTAGTAGCTGGGCCCCCCTGTGATCCTCTGAAGTATTAGAGGAAGTGTAGGTTAGTAGTTGGCCCCCCCTGTGATTCTCTGAAGTATTAGAGGAAGTGTAGGTTAGCAGTTGGGCCCCCCTGCAATCCTCTGAAGTATTAGAAGTGTAGGTAAGTAGTTGGGGCCCCCCTGCGATCCTCTGAAGTATTAGAGAAAGTGTAGGTTAGTAGTTGGGCCCCTCTGCGATCCTCTGAAGTATTAGAGGAAATGTAAGTTAGTAGTTGCCCCCCCCCCCCCGCAATCCTCTGAATTATTAGAGGAAGTATAGGTTAGCAGTTGGACCCCCCTGCAATCCTATGAAGTATTAGAGGAAGTGTAGGTTAGTAGTTGGGACCCTCTGTGATCCTATGAAGTATTAGAGGAAGTGTAGGTTAGTAGCTGCCCCCCCCCCCCGTGATCCTCTGAAGTATTAGAGGGAGTGTAGCTTAGTAGTTGGGCCCCCCTGCAATCCTCTGAAGTATTAGAGGAAGTGTAGGTTAGTAGTTGGGGCCCCCCTGCGATCCTCTGAGGTATCAGAGGAAGTGTAGGTTAGTAGCTGGGCCCCCCTGCGATCTTCTGAAGCATTAGAGGAAGTGTAGGTTAGTAGTTGGGGCCCCCCTGCGATCCTCTGAGGTATCAGAGGAAGTGTAGGTTTGTAGCTGGGCCCCCCTGTGATCCTCTGAAGTATTAGAGGAAGTGTAGGTTAGTAGCTGGGCCCCCCCTGCGATCCTCTGAAGTATTAGAGGAAGTATAGGTTAGTAGCTGGGCCCCCCTGCGATCCTCTGAAGTATTAGAGGAAGTGTAGGTTAGTAGTTGGGCCCCCTGCAATCCTCTAGTTACATCCCCACTAGGATCCAAGAATATGTAAAGTTTGTGTAGTTTTACTTATTTTTTTTGTCAAAGCTTCATCTGTTAGATACATCAACAGTTGTGACAGCTGGCATGGAGGTGCTGCTGCTAAGATGGAGGTATCAGGAAGGCCTGTTGGGCACAACACAAAGGGTTTTTCCACCTCTCCACTCCTAACACTAACCTTCTTCTCTCCAATCCTAGCACTAACCTCCCCCTCTCTACTGCTAACACTAACCTTCCTCTCTCTACTTCTAGCACTAACCTCCCCCTCTCTACTCCTAACTAGTGATGGGCGAACACCTGGATGTTCGGGTTCGGGAAAGTTCGCCGAACATGGCCGAGATGTTCGGCATGTTCGGGCCGAACCCCGAACTTCCCGAACATCCTGCTTTTGGGGGCCCTATGGGGTCGCAGGCATAAGGGGGAGCATGCCCCGATCGCGGGGGGGGGGGGGGGGGGGTCGGAAATTCCCCCCACCCCCTCCGCTAGCGCTCCCCCCTCTGCCCGCTTCCCCATACAAAAGTTTAAGCAAAGTACCTGTAATAGTGAATGGCCTGGCAGTGGCACTGTGGAGTGAGGAGGAGGAGTCCGGAGAGTGACGCGTTGAGGGAGGCCAGGCAGCGGGCGGTTCAGCGGTAGTACCCTTGTGGTACTTCCGCCCTTTCTCTGACCTCACGCTCGCTGCCCGGCCTCCCTCAACGCGTCACTCTCCGGACTCCTCCTCCTCACTCCACAGTGCCACTGCCAGGCCATCCACTATTACAGGTACTTTGCTTAAACTTTTGTATGGGGAAGCGGGCAGAGGGGGGAGCGCTAGCGGAGGGGGTGGGGGAATTTCCGACCCCCCCCCCCCCCCGCGATCGGGGCATGCTCCCCCCTTATGCCTGCGACCCCATAGGGGGGCCGTATTCGGCCGAACAGGGCCCTGTTCGGCCGAACAGGGGCCCTGTTCGGCCAGGTTCGGCCAGGAATTGAGCCGTTCGGACGAACGCGAACAGTTCGGCCGAACACCACCAGGTGTTCGGCCGAACTTGAACATCACCCGAACAGGGTGATGTTCTGCAGAACCCCGAACAGTGGCGAAAACTGTTCGCCCAACACTACTCCTAACACTAACCTTCCTCTCTCCACTCCTAACACTAACCTTCCTCTCTCCACTCCCTTCCTCTCTCCACTCCTAACACTAACCTCCCCCTCTCTACTCCTAACACTAACCTTCCTCTCCCCACTCCTAGCACTAACCTCCCCCTCTCTACTCCTAACACTAACCTCCCCCTCTCCACTCCTAACACTAACCTTTCTCTCTCTACTCCTAACACTAACCTCCCCCTCTCCACTCCTAACACTAACCTTCCTCTCTCCACTCCCTTCCTCTCTCCACTCCTAACACTAACCTCCCCTTCTCTACTCCTAACACTAACCTCCCCCTCTCCACTCCTAACACTAACCTTCCTCTCTCCACTCCTAGCACTAACCCCCCTCCCTCTCTACTCCTAACACTAACCTTCCTCTCTCCACTCCTAACACTAACCTCCCCCTCTCTACTCCTAACACTAACCTTCCTCTCTCCACTCCTAACACTAACCTTCCTCTCTCCACTCCTAACACTAACCTCCCCCTCTCTACTCCTAACACTAACCTCCCCCTCTCCACTCCTAACACTAACCTTCCTCTCTCCACTCCTAGCACTAACCTCCCCCTCTCTACTCCTAACACTAACCTTCCTCTCTCCACTCCTAACACTAACCTTCCCCTCTCCACTCCTAGCACTAACCTTCCCCTCTCCACTCCTAACACTAACCTTCCCCTCCCCACTCCTAACAATAGCCTTCCTCTCTCGACTCCTAACACGAACCTTCCCCTCTCCACTC
Organism: Hyperolius riggenbachi; assembly: GCF_040937935.1. Classification (NCBI taxonomy): domain Eukaryota; kingdom Metazoa; phylum Chordata; class Amphibia; order Anura; family Hyperoliidae; genus Hyperolius; species Hyperolius riggenbachi. The sequence goes on from NC_090649.1 coordinate 68,564,269, forward strand.
CTAACAATAGCCTTCCCCTCTCCACTGCTAACACTAGCCTTCCCCTCTCTACTCCTAACACTAACCTCCCCCTCTCCACTCCTAACACTAACCTTCCTCTCTCCACTCCCTTCCTCTCTCCACTCCTAACACTAACCTCCCCTCTCCACTCCTAACACTAACCTTTCTCTCTCTACTCCTAACACTAACATCCCCCTCTCTACTCCTAACACTAACTTTCCTCTCTCCACTCCTAGCACTAACTTCCCCCTCTCTACTCCTAACACTAACCTCCCCCTCTCCACTCCTAACACTAACCTTTCTCTCTCTACTCCTAACACTATCCTCCCCCTCTCCACTCCTAACACTAACCTTCCTCTCTCCACTCCTAGCACTAACCCCTCCCCTCTCTACTCCTAACATTAACCTTCCTCTCTCCACTCCTAACACTAACCTCCCCCTCTCTACTCCTAACACTAACCTTCCTCTCTCCACTCCTAACACTAACCTTCCTCTCTCCACTCCTAACACTAACCTTCCTCTCTCCACTCCTAACACTAACCTCCCCCTCTCTACTCCTAACACTAACCTCCCCTCTCCACTCCTAACCCTAACCTTCCTCTCTCCACTCCTAGCACTAACCTCCCCCTCTCTACTCCTAACACTAACCTTCCTCTCTCCACTCCTAACACTAACCTTCCCTTTTCTACTCCTAACACTAACCTTCCTCTCTCCACTCCTAACACTAACCTTCCTCTCTCCACTCCTAACACTAACCTCCCCCTCTCTACTCCTAACACTAACCTCCCCCTCTCCACTCCTAACACTAACCTTCCTCTCTCCACTCCTAGCACTAACCTCCCCCTCTCTACTCCTAACACTAACCTTCCTCTCTCCACTCCTAACACTAACCTTCCCCTCTCCACTCCTAGCACTAACCTTCCCCTCTCCACTCCTAACACTAACCTTCCCCTCCCCACTCCTAACAATAGCCTTCCTCTCTCGACTCCTAACACGAACCTTCCCCTCTCCACTCCTAACAGTAGCCTTCCCCTCTCCACTGCTAACACTAGCCTTCCCCTCTCTACTCCTAACACTAACCTCCCCCTCTCCACTCCTAACACTAACCTTCCTCTCTCCACTCCCTTCCTCTCTCCACTCCTAACACTAACCTCCCCTCTCCACTCCTAACACTAACCTTTCTCTCTCTACTCCTAACACTAACATCCCCCTCTCTACTCCTAACACTAACTTTCCTCTCTCCACTCCTAGCACTAACTTCCCCCTCTCTACTCCTAACACTAACCTCCCCCTCTCCACTCCTAACACTAACCTTTCTCTCTCTACTCCTAACACTATCCTCCCCCTCTCCACTCCTAACACTAACCTTCCTCTCTCCACTCCTAGCACTAACCCCTCCCCTCTCTACTCCTAACACTAACCTTCCTCTCTCCACTCCTAGCACTAACCCCTCCCCTCTCTACTCCTAACACTAACCTCCCCCTCTCTACTCCTAACACTAACCTTCCTCTCTCCACTCCTAACACTAACCTTCCTCTCTCCACTCCTAACACTAACCTCCCCCTCTCTACTCCTAACACTAGCCTCCCCCTCTCCACTCCTAACCCTAACCTTCCTCTCTCCACTCCTAGCACTAACCTCCCCCTCTCTACTCCTAACACTAACCTTCCTCTCTCCACTCCTAACACTAACCTTCCCTTCTCCACTCCTAACAGTAACCTTCTTCTCTCCACTCCTAACACTAACCTTCCCCTCTCCACTCCTAGCACTAACCTTTCCTTCTCCACTCCGAACACTAACCTTCCCCTCTCCACTAGAGTGGGGCCGAACCTCTGATTTTAGGTTCGCGAACCGGATTCGTGAACTTCCGCGTAAGGTTCGGTTCGCGTAAAAGTTCGCGAACCGCAATAGACTTCAATGGGGATGCGAACTTTGAAAAAAAAAATTATGCTGGCCACAAAAGTGATGGAAAAGATGTTTCAAGGGGTCTAACACCTGGACCCCCAGGTGGAGGAGTGGGATACATGCCAAAAGTCCCCGGGAAAAATCTGGATTTGACGCAAAGCAGCGTTTTAAGGGCAGAAATCACATTGAATGCTAAATTACAGGCCTAAAATCAGGTAGTGTAATTAAGGTACTGCTTCACACTGACACACCAAACTCACCGTGTAACGCACCGCAAACAGCTGTTTGTGTAGTGACGGGCCGGCCGTGCTGGACTGGTGCGCACCATGGCGAGAGTGCAGGTTTTGGTGGCTTTACAGCCCATATGGTCGCCTGGCTGATGAACAGAACAGGTATGCAGTGGCGGGTTCACTGAACAGAACAGGTATGCAGTGGTGGGTTCACAGAACAGGAATGCAGTGGCAGGTTCACTGAACAGGTATACAGTGGCGGGTTCACTGAACACAACAGGTATGCAGTGGCGGGTTCACTGAACAGGAATACAGTGGCGGGTTCACTGAACAGGTATGCAGTGGCGGGTTCACTGAACAGGTATGCAGTGGTGGGTTCACTGAACAGGTATGCAGTGGTGGGTTCACTGAACAGGTATGCAGTGGTGGGTTCACAGTACAGGTATGCAGTGGTGGGTTCACAGAACAGGTATGCAGTGGCAGGTTCACTGTACAGGTATGCAGTGGTGGGTTCACAGAACAGGTATGCAGTGGTGGGTTCACAGAACAGGTATGCAGTGGCAGGTTCACTGAACAGGTATGCAGTGGTGGGTTCACAGAACAGGTATGCAGTGGTGGGTTCACAGAACAGGTATGCAGTGGCAGGTTCACTGAACAGGTATGCAGTGGTGGGTTCACTGAACAGGTATGCAGTGGTGGGTTCACTGAACAGGTATGCAGTGGTGGGTTCACAGTACAGGTATGCAGTGGTGCGTTCACAGAACAGGTATGCAGTGGCAGGTTCACTGAACAGGTATGCAGTGGTGGGTTCACAGTACAGGTATGCAGTGGTGGGTTCACAGAACAGGTATGCAGTGGCAGGTTCACTGAACAGGTATGCAGGTATCCAGTGGGCTCACTGAACAGAACAGGTATGGTGGGCTCACTGAACAGAACAGGTATGCAGCCAGGAACAAGCTAAGCCTAACTAATCTTTCCCTATGAGAGACAGTCTGCAGCAGCTCGCCCTACTCTCACTAACGCAGGCACACGAGTGAGCGTAATGGCCGCCGCTGCCTGCCTTTTATTAGGGGGGGAGTGGCTCCAGGGGCTAGTGTAGCCTAATTGGCTACACTGGGCCTGCTGACTGTGATGTAGAGGGTCAAAGTTGACCCTCATGGTGCATTATGGGGCGAACCGAACTTCCACAAAAGTTCGCCTGCGGGACGCGAACGCGAACCACTGAAGTTCGCATGGAACCGTTCGCAGGCGAACCGTTCGGCCCAACTGTACTCTCCACTCCTAACACTAATCTCCCCCTCTCTACTCCTAACACTAGCCTTCCCCTCTCCTCTCCTAACACTAACCTCCCCCTCTCTACTCCTAACACTTGCCATCCCCTCTTCACTCCTAACAATAACCTCCCCCTCGCCACTCCTAGCACTAACCTGCCTCTCTCCTCTAATAACACTAGCGTTCCCCTCTCCTCTCCTAACACTAGCCTTCCCCTCTCCTCTCCTAACACTAACCTTCTTGAGCGGCTGCAGCTTTATGTGCAGGCAATGTGTAGGCACAATACAGCCACGCTCGTACATGGCGGGGAGCGCAGCCACATCAACATGTTATCCAACAAGCTCTTGTCAGATATGTTCTATGGGTCTTCATGTGGCATGGCAACAGTTGGAGCCAGAAGGAGGACATGAGAAACCTCTGTAGGATATAAAGACTTCCCTCATTTTATTTACCTACCTGCCCCCTGCATTGGTACAGAGAGAGTAAGTAAAAAATGGCCAACCTCCTGGCAAGCCCTGTATACACACAAGGGTTAGGGCCAGTTCACACTGCAGCGATCAAAAACTGGTCCATGTAAAAAGTGATCCATTAAAACAGTTCAGTTTTTGTTGGGCATCAGTTTTTGATCCATGACCTTCCCTTCCCAAACTTCTGGTTTGTTCGTCAGAACAGGCCAAATTGATCCATTCCAACAGAGCACTGTGAACTATTGATTAATATAGGATCTGTTCATACCCATTAGGATCTGGTCTGTTACAGTCCGCTAAAAGGACCGCTTTTATTGCCAGTGTGAACCAGCTCTTAATGGAAGACATTTAAGACCGTAAAATGAAAAAAAAAATTACATACCTGGGGCTTCCTCCAGCCCCCTTCACGCTGATCGGTCCCTCGCTGTCCTCCCAAGCTGCCTGGATCTTTCATTAGATGCCTCATAAACTTCGGATGCTTGCGCTTGCGCGGCCTGGCTGGGTGCGCACACCCCATCTGTGCAGAGCGTCAGGAGCAGAGCACTCCCGGGTCGTGGGATCCTGACCGGGGAGCGCACGTGGGCAGACTGTGCCTGCGCCATCTGGCCTTGACTGGCAGAGTTACCGGGCCACCTATCAGAGGATCCAGGTGGCCTGGGAGGACGTTGAGGGACCGATTAGCCTGGAGGAGCCTGGAGGAAGCCTCAGGTATGTATAATTTTTTTTATTTTTCTCGTCTCAGGTACACTTTAAGCAATAATGAAGAGTAAAAGGGGTAGCAGAATGGGAGCCAAAGAAACTGGTGAGTAGTGGGTACTTACCTAATACTAAGGGGCACCTGTAGCTACCTATGATGGGCAAGGGAAGTAAGAGAGAAGTGACAGCAGGGACAGCCAGCACACTTGCAGTGCAGTTCGGCAGGGGGTTGTAGCTTCATGGAGGGCGGAGTCTAGGGTGCCAGGACATCTGTGCCTATAGGGTCCTGTGATGTAAATCCAAACCTGCCTTAGGGCTTGTTTCCCTATGCGCGCTTTTAGCCGCGCTTATGGAAACGCAGTCACAGGCAGACTGCATAGACTGCACTGTCTGATGTTTCCATACATGCGCTGCGATTTACCGCTGAACCGCAGCACTTGGTTGCACGCATTTTGGCCCATTTGCTTCCGTAATTCCTTTCTTTATAAAGAATGGGATTGCAAGCGTCGTCCCTGAGGGATCACATGCACGGCTCTGCCTTGCATATAAAAACTAGTCTGGCGGTTTGATCCTGTGACATCATAACACTCTGCTCAGTTCCACAAGCCTGCATGGGGCGTGTCTTAAACCAGTTTAAGTTATTTCACAACCCTGAGAAAAACAGCAGTCTCAAGACTGGAGGGAACATCTCTAAAGCCATGCACGGTGCCCCGAGCCATGGAAAAACCACAGCAATCCTCAAGTTAAGATTTTAAAGATTACCTACTATTTGTCCCCAGAGTTCAGCTTAACATCTCTCTGCATGTATTTAGGGAAATGTATATATTCCATCTATGTGGGCTAAAAGGAGGTGTTTGTTTTTCTTTTTGTTGTCAACAAGTATGCTCTTACTTAGTTTACATAGTTTGGCGTTAGTAGGTCGTTAAGTGGGCAGCCAGCACCCTCTCCTGTGGAGACAATTACAGGCCCAACGGTTTCGGCTGCAGATCTGGCTGGATCTCGGCAGGCCAGAGTGGAAGAGACGTGCATTCTTTGTGTGTCTATTCTGTACCTTGATACTGGCACATACAATGAATTCCACATGGAGGTGGCTTGTGATGAATAAGTTCTTTCTCTCTCTCTCTCTCTCCCCGGCTACAGAATGTAAACCCAGGGCAAGAACAGGACTTGAGCCGCTGCCAAAAGAGTGGGCCAAGAGGCTACATATGGAACCAGCAAATCACAGAGCTGTGAAGCATGTTAGTGATTTAAAGTTATGTATAGCAAAGTCCTAACGTTGAAAAGAATTCATAAATGGAAAGGTAAGTAATGGGCAAAGAAGAATGACAGGCGAAAGCTTCTCCCGGGTTTTTTTCCTCCTCCCCCCCTCTATTTCGTCTCCCGACTCGCGGCGTCCGCGCCGGCCAACTTTCTGTCTTCTCCGCTTTCACGAGCGCTGTTCAGATCTCTGCGGAAAAACGTTTTTACGTGAGAAAGTGAATTATTGTGTCAGCTTTGCTTTTTCTAATTTATTTCAAACCCATTCCTCCAAAGTCCAACAACAAAAAAGCTATTTTCATTTTGGATATGAAGGGGCTCGTAAATCCAATCGGGTTGCTGAAATATGGTAAGTGATGTATATATAAGGCAGCCCTGAGAAGAAATATGTATAGACGGCTTTCAGTCACAAGACAAAAATTAAGAATACAAGTTGATTTATAAGTAAGTCCTCCATGGCTACTGTGCGGCCATTTTGGCTGTAATATTTTCAGTAGGGGATAACAGTGTCTTTCATTGAAAAGATACCCTAGTCAGGTAAAAATGGTAAAAATTATGCACTGTGTGTGTATGGGGAGTAAGGCAGAAGCTTACTTTACCCCCCGTGTCGGCATCAGACTCTGTTTAGCTGTTAAGTGGCCTGTTCCAAAGTCCTGGTTGGCGCAGGCGGAGTATGTCCACGGGAGTAAGCGCGCATTACCGCGGGAAGACATAACCCAGCACACGTGCCCTCTGACCCGGACATACTACACGCGCATGCTTAGTATGTCCACTTGGGCACCTTGTGACCACGCTCCCCGCTGACCTCTAGTCCACTGCACCCACGCAGGCTAAGTCTTCCCGCTCAAACCAGCTTCTGGCGCATGCACTGGCCCCACAAACCAGGACTTTGGATCTACCTACTTTATAACTAAATGGAGGCTGACACTGGGGCAAGGAAGGTGTGATAAGCTTCTGCACTACAGTCCACACACACACAGCGTAATTTTTGCAATTTTTTCAGGACTAAGGTATCCTTTAAAGGAAACCTAGGCTTTTATTAAAGCTTAACGTGTACCCTAGCCAAAGCTTGGGTCAAAAAGTAAATACTAACCTAAGAAGAGGAAAGCATCTGGATCCTGTAGAAGCTTCCTACGGCGTCCTTCAGTCCCCTGTTGCCATGTGCGTACTGCCCAAAATTATCTAATAAGGGCTTGTCGGAAATTTAATCAGGGCCACGCCCTGCTTCAAGCATGAGCCCAATAGTACTGCGTAATTTTAAAGACACCTCCCCCTCATTTACAAGGTACTCTGACTTTGCATTCACATTGCCCATTGTTCACAACTTACTTGCAAGTAAATTCCCCTTACTCACTTTTCCCTTCCGATGCACAGATCTGTATATATATATATATATATATATATATATATATATATATATATATATATATATATATTGTCTTGCTTATCTTCATATGTTGACATAAAAGAACAAAAGAACATTGGTAGTAGGAGAAAGGATTGGTGTAAATATCTTTTGCATGTAAAATATTCATATTGTGTCTGACTGGTGGACTGATGAGGGTGTGACTGGAGGTGTGGTGAGGGTGTGACTGGAGGTGTGGTAAGGGTGTGACTGGAGGTGTGGTGAGCTTGTGACTGGAGGTGTGGTAAGGGTGTGACTGGAGGTGTGGTGAGGGTGTGGCTGGAGGTGTGGTGAGGGTGTGACTGGAGGTGTGGTGAGGATGTGACTGGATGTGTGGTGAGGGTGTGACTGGAGGTGTGGTGAGGGTGTGACTGGAGGTGTGGTGAGGGTGTGACTGGAGGTGTGGTGAGGGTGTGACCGGAGGTGTGGTGAAGGTGTGACTGGAGGTGTGCTGAGGGTGTGGATGGAGGTGTGGTAAGGGTGTGACTGGAGGTGTGGTGAGCTGCTGACTGGAGGTGTGGTAAGGGTGTGACTGGAGGTGTGGTGAGCTTGTGACTGGAGGTGTGGTGAGGGTGTGGCTGGAGGTGTGGTGAGGATGTGACTGGAGGTGTGGTGAGGGCACGGGTCGAGTCCTGCGTGAACGCGGGTGAACGGCGTCCACCCACTTTTTCTTCAAAGTGAACGCCGTTCACCCTGGCTTGTGTGGAGGGGGGCAGAGCAGGGAAGGCGAGCTATAGGGACAGCGGGGAGGGGCGGACATCTCCCCCCCATCCCTCACCTTTGTGCTCCCTTTCCTGCCTCTCCCCTCCAGCGTTTTTAAGTGTCGGGCCGGCGGCGAAAGTGGGCGGAGACTTTCTGCGTTCCAGTCGCATGGGACGCTCCGCTCTGTGTACGGCTAGTCTGGTCTTCTAGTCGCACACAGAGCGGAGCGTCCCATGCGACTGGAACGAGGTAAGTCTCCGCCCACTTTCGCCGCCAGGCCGACACTTAAAAACGCCGGAGGGGAGAGGCAGGAAGGAGAGCACAAAGGTGAGGGATGGGGGGGAGATGTCCGCCCATCCCCGCTGTCCCTATAGCTCGCCTTCCCTGCTCTGCTCCCTCCGGGTGGGGGCACACCTGGCTAACTGGGCACATATACCCCTGACTACATATACTGGCCACATATACACCTGCCTACATATACTGGGGACATATACACCTGCCTACATATACTGGGGACATATACCCCTGACTACATATACTGGCCACATACCTCTGGCTACATATACTGGGCATATATACCCCTGGCTACATATACTGGGGACATATACACCTGCCTACATATACTGGGGACATATACCCCTGCCTACATATACTGGGGACATACCCCTGCCTACATATACTGGGGACATATACCCCCGCCTACATATACTGGGGACATATACCCCTGCCTACATATACTGGGGACATATACACCTGCCTACATATACTGGGGACATATACACCTGCCTACATATACTGGGGACATACCCCTGCCTACATATACTGGGGACATATACCCCTGCCTACATATACTGGGGACATATACCCCTGCCTACATATACTGGGGACATATACACCTGCCTACATATACTGGGGACATATACACCTGCCTACATATACTGGGCATATATACCCCTGCCTACATATACTGGGGACATATACACCTGCCTACATATACTGGGGACATATACCCCTGCCTACATATACTGGGGACATATACACCTGCCTACATATACTGGGGACATATACACCTGCCTACATATACTGGGCATATATACCCCTGCCTACATATACTGGGGACATATACACCTGCCTACATATACTGGGGACATATACCCCTGCCTACATATACTGGGGACATATACCCCTGCCTACATATACTGGGGACATATACCTCTGCCTACATATACTGGGGACATATCCCACTGGCTACATATACTGGGCACATATACCCCTGGCTACATATACTAGGCAACTATACCTCTGGCTACATATACTGGGGACTACTATACTCATGGCTACTTATACTGGGGACACCTATAGACCTGGCTACCTGGGGGTACCTATTTTGGGGGAACTGCTGTCAGATTATCTGCATTTTTGTGGAATCGCTGTTATGTATTTTGGGGAACAGCTGCCAGATTATGTGTATGTTAGGGGAACGGCTGCTGCCAGATTACGTGTATTTTGGGGAACTGCTGCCAGATTGTGTATGTTTGGGGGACCACTACTGCCAGATTATGTCTTTTGGGTGTTACGTGTATTTTGGGTGATCCGCTGTCAGGTTTCGCGTATTTTGGGGAACTGCTTCCAAATTATGTGTATGTTGGTGGAACTGCTGCTGCCACATTGTCTATTTTGGGGGAACCACTTCCATATTATCTGTATTTTGGAGGAACTTCTACCAGATTATGTGTCTTTTTGGTGAAATGCTGTCAGATTACATAAATTTTTGGGGGACACACTACGGCAGAGCTCAAACTTCCTTGGCAGACCTTTTACATCACTGCTAAGGTCATGTATATTTGGCCCCACCCATGACCACGCCCACGGTGTGCTTGACAACACCCATTTTTCCCAGGACTAGACCCCTGGGTGAGGGTGTGACTGGAGGTGTGGTGAGGGTGTGACTGGAGGTGTACTGAAGGTGTGACTGGAGGTGTGGTGAAGGTGTGACTGGAGGTGTGCTGAGGGTGTGGATGGAGGTGTGGTGAGGATGTGACTGGAGGTGTGGTTAGTGTGTGACTGCAGGTGTGGTGAAGGGTGTGACTGGAGGTGTGGTGAAGGTGTGACTGGAGGTGTGGTGAGGATGTGGCTGGAGGTGTAGTGAGGGTGTGACTGGAGGTGTGGTGAGGGTGTGACTGGAGGTGTGGTTAGTTTGTGACTAGAGGTGTGGTGGAGGTGTGGTGAGGGTGTGGCTGGAGGTGTAGTGAGGGTGTTTCTAAAACAGTTTCTTGTGTATTTAGTGTCTGGGGGAAAGGGGATAAGAGTCTGCTAATATGTCTAACAGGAAAAGAGTTGGAATGAAACTTGAACACATGGACACTGTGGTGCTACTCACATAGTTACTATCATAGATACTATCACATAGTCACATAGGACTATCCCTATATACATTTGCACCTTGAGTTAGGCTGTAAGATCCAACTAAACCTGTAAAGTAACAGCACAAATTCCAAAAATGTCATTTAATTTTGCCATCAGATTAAATTTGCCCCAACATCCCAACCCCCCTCCCCCCAAAGTTGTGCAGGTTTCAGAACTACTCGTGTTCCCGAGCACTTCCAAAGACAAGCGGGTGCATAAGCCTGGGTTTGCGCATGCACAGTGCAGATCTGCTGATCTTCGGAAGCGCTTGGGGATTCGAGTACCTCTGAAGCCTGCCGAGGAGTTTGAAGGTGCGTCAATTCAATAGGGGACAATGGCAGAATAAGAGAATGAAGCAAGCACTGGGAAGGCTCTATGGGATTTGGAGCCTTTGCTCTACATAGGTAAGTGCTCTACATAGAGTAGGTAAGTATCTAACATGAAGCAAGTTTCATTGCTTCTGGTTCACTTTGAAATACATACATATAATATATTAATTTTCCCTAGAGTAAAATGCACTATAAATCACTTTTTCCCCCCGAGGTTGCTGCCACTTACAGTAGGAACTAACAATCTGACAGGTTTTACACTACTTCAACTCCTCATGGAGGATCCTCACTATTTCCTTTATTCTTTAAGGCACTCCCTGGAAAGTATCTATACAAGGATGCCACTCTGCCTCCTTACTTGTTTGCACATTATTTTGGCAGTGGAAATGAACAACTGTCATTTAGTAAGTGCTTTTGAAAATGAAAAAAAAACACCAAAAACTGAGAATCCCCCATAAGGTGATTGATAAGATGCATTAGTCTAAAATGTGTACATGAAATAGGGGCACAAGGAAAAATGGGCGCCCAGTTTTGTTAGTAAAATTATCATTAACTACCTATATTATTTGTTTTTAAAGTGTAAATAGTGTAAATGATTGTAATAAAATATCCTCTATAATAAAACCCTACTGTCGCTGCATCCAGCAGCTGTCCCTGTGTCCCGGGTATTTAGCTACTGCGGATGTGCGCAGTAACGGACAGCTGGACGGGACCAGGGAGCGAGGTGGGTGGTCGGGCGAGACAGGCGGGTGCGTGCGGCAGATGCGTGCAGGCGTGCGGCGGTTGCGTGCGCGCGCATGCACACTGACTGCCGGCGGCTGCAGAAAAAAGACCTAGAGACCATTTTTAAACGAGCTTAGGTCCGCTAATTGGTATATATTTTACTACAATTTAACCTAACCCTACTCTCACACAGACCACTCCCCCCCCTGATGCCCATCCCTAAAGCCCTCCTTTTTGGCACTTAACTCTAAAAAAATTATTTCTGATGCCTAACCCTAACCCCCCCCCCCTTCTTGACACCTAACCATAAAGCCACCCTTCCTGACGCCTAACCCTAACCCCCTTTTCTGATGCTGTACCCTAAAACAGTAACCCCTCTTCTTGACCCTAATCCTAAAACCCACCTTCCTAGCCTCATAATATTAAAAGAACATACGGTACGTTTCAAAACATTAACTTTCAAAGATGAATAATTTATAAACACTAAACATTAAAAATGTCAAGAACTATAACATTCTAATGTTTAAAAGGATAACACATTTAAAAACTATAACGTTATAATTTCCATGCACCCAATTTTCTGCTTTGGGCGCCTTATTGACGAAATTTGCATTAGCGCCACTGGAGCGCCCAAATTGCCTGCTTCCGTCGAAAACTTTTTCGGATGTTTCAGTTTTTTACTACTTACTGTAAGTGAGAGCCACATAGGAAAACAATTTTTTTTAGTGCACAGGGCCGGTTCTAGACTTTTTGCTGCCTGAGGCAAACTTGTGAAGATGCGCCCCCTCCCCCCCCTCCCCGGACCCCCGGATTGGACTGATCACACAGCACCCGACAATTTACACCGCATGTTATAGCTGCAATAAGCCCCCCAAAAAACACCCTAACCATAGGTAGGTAGCTAGGTATAGGTGCCCCCAGTGCACTGGCATAACAATAGGGGATGCAACCCCTGCTGCCACGGGGGGGGGGGGGGGGGGAGGCCTAGGGCCCGCTCAGGGCCGGATCATTGGTAGCAGCGGGCAGGCAGCGGCAGGCTGAACACATTACCTCCTTCTCGACGGAGGTCTTCCGATCTCTAAGAGCAACTTCCTGTTTACACAGGAAGTTGCATGAAGCTCTTAGAGATCGGAAGACCTCCGGTGAGAAAGAAGTAATGTGTTCAGCCTGCCGCTGCCACCAATGATTGCAGGAGGAGAGTCTTAGGTGAGGGAGGGGGGGGGGGATGTCCCCCCTCCCCACAGATCTGCGGCCACGCTCTCCTCTTATGCTGCGACCCCTCCTGCCCCACAAATGTCCCTGAGTGGGCCCTAGGGTGGGGGGGGCCCGGATTTTTTTTTTCAGGGGGCCCGGGGATTTCTAGGTATGCCCCTGCCCCAGTGTTGGTAGCTAGGTACAGTCTCAGTATAGGTTAGCCAGGCACTCTCTTCACTTCCTGTTTCTGCCTGGTGCTGCCCCCAGACTTCTGCCTCCTGATGAAGCCGCCTCACTTGGCATCATGGACCTGCTAGTGCATTCCAATCTGAGAAACATGTACTGTACATCTTATTTGTATTTATTTGCAATGTTACACTTTTTCTGCGGCAATGGTCCTTTAACTCTATATACTGTATAAAGCAAGTGCGCAGATCATGAAATAATAACGACATTTCAGATGAATTTATTGAAAGTTCAAATATAATGCAGTTTTATCCAAAAAAGCCACAAAATCCTCGTCATATAAGAGAATTAATAACAAGTGTCTACAATCTTACTCTACAGGCATAGCCAGTGTCAATACTTCTCATTCTGTGCTGAAATCTGGAGGTGATTTACAGAATCTCATGTCTGCTGTGCACTCCAATAGGATACAGGCCACACGTGAAAAGGCAGAATTCTCTACAATGAATCCATGTACTATCTCTGTATTAAAGTGGACCTGAACTCGGAATTTCCTCTCTGCTCTAAAAGATGAACAACATAATAACATTTTAAACAAAAACATTTCTTTGTTGCATCTGATACAAGTCCTGCAATAAATCTGTAGTGTGTGTACTTCCTGCTTTCATTGAAGCAGACATAGGGTTAACATATTGTGTTTACAAATTAGCTGCTCTGCTGAGGCAGCCAGATGACACAGCTGAGAGATCAAAATACAGTTGTGATTAGTGATAGATGAGGCAGGAATTAGACAGGCTAAACTCTCTAAATACATACAGTGTGCATTTCTCTATGTTTTTCTTCTGTCCTGTTCAAGAGTTCAGGTCCAGGGAACCGAATTCGTGTGAAACCCAGATAGTTGCTATCCGGATTTCACCCAGATACCTGTGCGGGGTGGGCAGGGGGGTCAAGGTTACCTGTCTGACGTCTTCTTCGGTCGTCCCTCGGCGCCTCCCACGTGTGTCACATGATTACAAACACTTCCTCCTTCAACCCGGAAGGAGGAAGTGTTTGTACTCACGTGACCGCTGCGTGGAACGCATCGTGGGAGGAGCCAAGGGATGACCGAAGAAGACGTCAGACAGGTAAGCTTGAACCCCGCGCCCAGCCCGCACAGGTATCTGGGTGAAATCCCGATAGCAACTATCCGGGTTTCACCGGAATTCGGATTTGCGCATCCCTGTTCAGGTCCACTTTATAAGGCATACCTCCCAAATATCCCTAGTTCTGAGATATGTTCTGACATAGAAAACAAGAGGAGTGTGATGGGAGCTAAGAATGCCATTACCAGAGCCTTCTGCATTATTGCGGGGTGTAATAATACATTGGAACAGTAATAGTGTCTCTCTGGAGCCAGTGAATGAGCCCTTCTTTCCATAAGGTGCAGACACACATTGATTTGGTTGACCAATTTTACCACCTCGATGTAGTAGGAGGACCAACAGATTTTGAATACTATGAGAAGATTGTGTAGGTAAGCTCTCATACTACACGGGAGTGGTAAAATTGGCCAATCAAAATTGAATGTGTGTATGCACCTTTAGACTGTGTAAAAATGTCAATGATTCTAACTGACCATTGGAAACCTTTTTTAATACAGCCGTCCGCAATAGCTATGAATTGATAACAGACAAATTATACACAGGTTTAATCGCTTGACTTGGAGTCATAAGATTGGGGTTGATTTACAAAGCTGACTTATGCTGGGAATACACCATGAGATTTTCAGCAGATTTACTGTCCGATTGTTTCTCCGATCTTTTTTTTTATCGATTTCCATTCACTTCTATGAGAAATCGATCAGAAAAACAATCGAAAATCAGATCGGACATGTCAGAAATTATCTCTCAATACCGTCTATCTGCCAAAAAATCTCATGGTGTGTTCCCAGCATAACGCTGGGGATACACGGTTCATTTCTGGCGCTCAATTCTCCTCTGGATCGTTTTTGCCGCTCGATTCTGCAGTCGGTTCTCTTATCTTCCGCTCGTTTTTCTTATCTTCTTCCATTCACTTCTATCAGAAATCGAGCGGTGAAAAGGATCGAAAGGGAGATCGGACATGTCAGAAATTATCTATCGAGCCCAGGGGCAAACGCAGGATTTTTAAGCGGGGGGTTCCTGAAAGGTCCAGAAGCACGTATGTCCCGAGTGCTTCCGAATACAGGTGGCTCCATACTGCCCATGCACAAAAGTGCGCTGGCGTATTACGGAGCTGCCTATCTTTGGAAGTACTCAAGGACACGAGTGTTTCTGAGGGCTTCTGGTAGCAGCAAATGTGAACGGGGTACAGCGCTGGAACAACTCCCCAAGAGAGGAACGGGAGATAGACTTAGTTTGGACAATTCAGTGGAATATGTCACATGTCACATAGCGCAAGCGATACCCATATGATGCAGGGATATATGCATCTGCGGAAGATGGCGGCGCTATAGAAATACTAAATAATAATATTTTGCCTCACCAGGATTGCACTTTTATTTAGCTTTCCTGTAAGACAAGAACACACAGTCAGCCAGCCAGCACTAGGGGAAGAGGGAAACAAAGGTGAATGAGGGAGGGCTGGTGCACACCAAGAGTGCTTCTGAGCGTTTTTCAAATCAACAGTGATTTGAAAAGCGCTTGGCTAATGTTACCCTATGTGGGTGTTCCCACAGCAGCGTTGTGATTTTTTCAAAATCGCAGGTATACTGCATGTAGCATGTTTTTGAGCAATTCATTCAAAAATCGCTCTGAAAATCACTTCACAAAATCACACTCACAAATTGCTAGCGATTGCTATTGTCATTTTGGCGTTGCACTAGCCCAGAGAGAGGAGTGGAGAAATTGAGAATAGCCCTGGAGATGGAGCAGAGAACTTATCTGTATTGAAGTCCCACATCACACAGGCTACTTGCCTGTAATCGGACTCCTGTCCCTGTCAGTCTCTCACACAAGTCAGAAAGAAGCCCTCCTGGAGTCTAGGGACTGTCAAAAACTTTTCAGCTTGTTATCCACACCTTATCCACACATGCAGTCATTATAACAATGGGGAGAGACCAGACAGATGTTTGCCCACAGACCCTGAGTCCAGGCAAGCTCTGCATCATGCTGTGCATATTTACCAGCTTGCCTGCACTCTAATTTCATCATGTCTTACACTTCTGTGCTGTGGAGAGTCCAGGACTCCATAATCAACATTCTCTCACTGTAGGCTGCATCTTCTTGTGAGGGTTGTGAGGGAAGCTCGGCTGCCTCTCTCATTCTATTAGCTGGAGGGAGGCAGCTGGAGGGAGGCACCAGAAGTAAGAAGGGAGGGAGAATGAGGCTGTTTATATTATGCGGGCTTCCCTGGCTGAATACACAGCTCAGTGCAGGGGGGAGGTTCCAGACACCCGGAATAGCCCCCTGAGTTCGCCAGTGGAGCCATCTATCTGCCTCAAAAACGAACAGTGTATTACCGGCATAAGTAAGCTATTCACTTATTCTCCTGAGTTTTCTCCTAGGAGATAATTTTTCATCTTCTATTTAGAATAACTTTTCAGCACTTTGAAATTTAAATGTATCAAAAAGTAGGTGAAAAGGTACCATCAACATTTTTTATATATATATTTTCTTGCTTGCTGGTGGTTTAAAAAGCATGACAATTTTGAAAATAGAAAACTCATGAGAAAAAGTTGAGTACATATGGGTCGCCCACAGAGAAATAAATCATGAGTTAATTCAAATAAAGAGGGATAACCCACGTCATTTAAGGCGGATCCGAGATTAAAAACTAACTATAACTAGTAACTTGTCTATATATCTTATCCAAAGTTTACACAGCGAATGTAGCTGCAAACAGCTTCAATAGTGTATGATTATTTATTCCTGTGATGCAATGAGGGCAGCCATGTTCTGTTTGTCACAGGCTGAGGGCTGGAGATGCTATCAGCTTGCCTGTGTGTAATGTGGCAAATTCAGTCCTCTCTCCTCCTCCCTCTGGCTAGTAACCTCCTCCTCCTCCTGCCAAGACTGAGCTCCCATAAGCACTTGCTACAGTGCCAAGGCACTCTAAAAAGCTTTGGCTGAGGCTTGTTTAATTTATAGGGAATTAAGAGTATTAAAACAAAACAAAAAAAAAGTATTTGGCTTGAGGAACACAATTATGCAATGAGTAAAAGTTTATCACGGATCCACTTTAAGGTGAGATACATTGGGCCATATCCTATTCTGAGTTTCCTCCAACAAGATAATTTTTCATCTACTTGGTTTAAAATATCTACTTGGAGAAAACTTACAAGAAAATTTAAAGCAGACCTGAACTCAGAACTTCCTCCCTGCTCTAAAAGATAAACAACAGCTTAATAATTTAAAAGAAAAACATGTCTTTGTTACAGCTTACAGAACTCCTGCAATAAATCTGCAGTGTGTCTACTTCTTGCTTTCATGGAAGCAGCCAAAGGGTTAACATACTAGCTTTGTCTGCCAAGGATTGCCGAATTTCTATGCTGACACAGGTGAGAGATCAAATTATACTTGTGATTATTTGAAGATGAGGGGGAATTAGACAAGCTCTTCTCTCTAAAAACACACAGGGTGCATTTCTCTCTGTTTTATTTGTGTCCTGGGCAAGAATTCAGGTCCACTTTAATAGGATATAGCCCTTTGTGAGTTCAGTAATGCGACATAATTCAATAGAAAAGCTTTGCAAATAAGCCTCATTGAGTGCTGCAAGTGATCCTATTCTTATTACTGCTGTGTTTTTATATAGCACTGCCACTGACATCTTTCACAGCAATTTACACAGTACATAGTCATGCCACTAACTGTCCCTCAAAGGAGCTCACAATTTAATCTGTGATACTATATGTAGCAACGGTGATTTTTGGAACCAATAATTTTCAAGAGTACCTCAGTTTTAAAACAACTAAACACATCGAAATAAGATTTTGGATGTGTGGAAGGGAACATACAAAAAAAAAAGGCTATTGCTTACAGTACCCAAACCTTCTTCTGATGTTACAAGTCAATCAGTATGGCTACAATCATATTGTTAGGCAATAACTTTGCCTCTTTAGTGGATGATTAAGGCCTTATGGGGGAAACCCACTCAGCTGTTTTTGAAAACTGTCACCAGGAGAAGAGGTCTCTCAATTACCCCAAGTGCTTCCCCAACACGTTACTTTGACTAACTTAGCTTGAATTAGCTGGAGTAACTGGTTATTCCTAAGGAACATAAGGCATTTCTGAAATGTGTATGTATATATTAACTCAAGGGTACTGTTTATTTGGCACCTTGTGGAATTCTTTGAAGTTGTCAGGACAATGAGCTTGCTGCTTCAGTGTATGTACCACAAAGTGATGGTATCTGCTTTTGATATTCTCTATATCATTTTCTGTACAACCTGGGAGCCTCCTAGTGTGTGAACTACAGTAAACATAGCTCACAAAGACTCCCATGTAGAGACCTATCCTACTCCATACTTCCTTTAGACCACAAACTAGTGACAGCAACTTAGATGAAGATAATAAAGTAATATACAATAGGGTGTAGAAAGCAAGAGGGATGGGTTGAACCTCTGCTGGGATGGGATCTCAGATGGGAGAAATGGTGTCTCAAATGATTGGTCAACAGAATGAGGGATTGGGTGGACCTCCATGTTTGGAAACATCTCATCTGGAAATAATGGTGTCCGCATTGGTCTGTAGACAGTTAGGGCTGTTTTACACGGAGGATCACATTTCTCCCATATTTTCATATAGCGGTGGCAGTGCGATTGTTATGTGATTTTCCTGTGCTGCTATACTTTGCATTTGAATACCTAACATTTTGCAATCCACTAGTGATTAGAATCAGGTGGCAAAATGCTGCTAGTAGAAAACAGCCCTTTGAGAGATGAGAGGACCTTCATGCTAAAGAACATCTCTAGTGCAAATAATGGTGTCTTTATTCGTGATTAACAGCATGAGGGATGGAGTGGTTCACCATGTTAGACAACATCTCAACAGGCAGTAGTGGAGTAGACCTACATGTTAAAGAGTATCTCAGCTGGGAATAATGTTGTCCTCATTGGTCGATAGACAACAAA
Organism: Hyperolius riggenbachi; assembly: GCF_040937935.1. Classification (NCBI taxonomy): domain Eukaryota; kingdom Metazoa; phylum Chordata; class Amphibia; order Anura; family Hyperoliidae; genus Hyperolius; species Hyperolius riggenbachi. The sequence continues at coordinate 68,583,129 of NC_090649.1, forward strand.
AGTGATGGGGTAGATTTACGTACTGGAAAGTGTCTCAGCTGGGAATAATGTTGTCCTCAGTCACCCTGTAGAGACCAGGAGTGATGGGGTAGACCTACGTATTAGAGAGTATCTCAGCTGGGTATAAAGTTGTCCTCAATGCTCTGTAGACAACAAGAGTGATGTGGTAGACCTATGCATTAGTGTTATGTATGAATAATGTTGTCCCCATTGGTCTGTACACAACAAGAATGATGGGGTGGACCTCCATGTTTCAAAGCATCCAAACCAGGAAATAACTTTGGCATTATTGGTCTGTAGACAGCAAAAAGGTACTTGCAGAGCTTCTGGAGCCCTGCCCTAAACCTGTCACAAATGGGCAATATCAAGGGATCAAATGATCGATCAAAAACACACAACCTGAGGTTATCTTGTGTGAAAACTGCATTTCAGAACTCTCAGTGGTTTCAGAGATGTGGTTAAATAATATCTCTGAAATTTACCTCCCTCCAGGTGATCTCCTTGTGTGTATATTTTCATCAAATGCTCCGTTAGCGTTGCCTAGGTTTGTGACGAGTGTAAATTAAGCAGCAGTGTTACTATGATCATCCCCTGGTAGTCCAGGAGGTTTGTTTGTTTTAACTGTTCAAGTAATTTTATACCTTGAAGAGTTCCAGTGATTAAAAAAAAATGCCTTCTCATGCCTTGATGTGGCCAGCATGTCCTCTGCAACTAGGTGCCTTACTGTGAGTCTATTTTCTAAGGCTGCAGCTGTTTCCCAACCCACAGTTTGAAAAATACCTGATCTCTAAGGCCAGTGTGGCATATGCAGAGATTTGTAGCAGATACCCATAGCAATTAGCCACAACAATTCAACCACTGTCAAGCTACATGAATATCATCATCTTACTACAGTGGCACCTGCCAAAAGTAGAGAAATATAGTAGTCACAAAGTTAACAGGTAGTTCTTCAAAACAATATTTAGGAAGCAGGACAAATGGACAAATTAAAGGGGCTGAAACACTTTGACAAACACCAACTTGCAATAACTAATTGACTAGGTAGTAGTATCTCCAAAATGGTGGTCCCTGTATGCGGTGGTTAGTGTCTACCAACACTGTCCTAGGAAGGACAACCAGCGAACTGACAATAATGTCATGGGTGCCCATTGCTCATTGATGTACGTGGTGAGTGAAGGCTAGCATGGACCATGGAGCAATGGAGGAAGTGACCTGATCTGATGAATTATGTTGTCTTTGGCCTTAAAATTACCGAGATCTCTGCCCAATCGAGCATCAGTGGGATTTATTGGAGAAAAACAAAGTCTGATCCATTGAGGCCTCACCTCATAACTTTGAATACCCAAAGGATCTCCTGCAAATGTCTAAAGGTGCATACATACGCCTAAAGCTTTTCATCCAAAGGGATCGGGACTCAATCCCTTGGTCAACAGTTTGGGATCCGAGCACTGTATAGGCATTTTGCTCTGCTACAGTAGAGCAAAATATTAGATGTTGAGGGTAGGGGGGACAATGTCTATCCCACAATTGAGTGGCTTCTGGTGGGAAGGGTAAGGAGGAGAACAATTAATTTGGCCAACAATTGTGGCTTAACAGATGATTGAGCATCCTTGGACACACCAGTACACACACTGGATTCTTAGCCAAGATGACCTTGACAGGTTTCCTCAGCCAAGAACAGTCTAGCGGCTGCATGAGGCTTTTGACAGATACCACAGGACACCTTCAGAGGTCTTGTGGAGTCCATGCTTCGATGGGTCACAGTGTTTCTGGTGGCACAAGGGAGACTTACACAATGTTAGGCAGGTGGTTTGCTCTGGCCGATGAACATTATTCTCGAATAGCTATAGCACAGCTATTGTTAAAGTTGTTCAACAAGAGTTTCTGGTACAACTGAGTTTGCAGCAGCTCTGTTGAATACTATTAGCAGCAATTAGGTTTTCAGTTATGACATTTCCTAGAACTGTTGCTGTCACAAATCTCTGTGTGTGACAATGGCCTCAATTCACTAAGCTTAACTCCTGTCTTTAATAACTCTTCTGAGCTGTTTTACAGTTATCACAATTATATCACCATGGTGATAACTGTAAAATAGCTCAGAAGAGTTATTAAAGACAGGAGTTAAGCTTAGTGAATTAAGGCCAATTGTCTTAAGACTGGGGGTAGCAGCAGGCCAAGATTTATCTCACAGGCATATAGGCATAGATTGTCTGGCACCCTAGACTTCGCCCTCAATGAGCCTACCAACACCCACAAATCAGCACCGCAAGAGTGCTGGCTGTCCCAGCTGTCAGTCTTCCTTTACCAGTCATAGGTAGCTACAGGTGCCCCTTAGTATTAAGTAGCCAGAAGTACCCTCAATATTAAGTAGCTAGAGGCACCCCCGAGTATTAGGTAGCAAGAGGTACCTCAGTATTAAGTAGCTAGAGGCGCATATCACTGAAGGAAGATCTCGTCAGTTGAAAGATGAGAGCAGGGTGAAAAACTTCTCACTTACACTTTCATCAGGACTCTGCATAGGGTAGGAGGGAGGTAGGCACTAGGGGAGGGGAGTGAGTCACCTTTCCATCATCAGGCGCCTGTAGACCCCTGCCTACAGTGCCTTAAGGTAAATCTGTATTAGTTACGGTGAACTTCTATTTCATAATGCTCAAAGTGACCGCTGCCCTGAAGCCAATTGGCCCAATAGGGATAGGGTTTGCTGCAATGACTGTACGCGAATCCGTGATCCATCCCTACTGGCCTGATAACATTAGATCAGAGGTCAAATTGGGCATCATAGGATAAAAGTTCACCACTGAGGAAGACCTTGGGCTCCCATGTCTATTCATGCATGAAACATGAGACTGTCAGAGCTGCACACAGGGGTGACAGAGAGCAGGAATTTTGTGGTTTTCCCAGCTGTCCTGGGAAATATATTTGAGCAGCCATTGCAGGCACTTAGATTAGGTGCCTAATCTGAGATTTCATCTGGCATGCACAAACTGATGGGTATCTGATCTGGTAATAACCATATATTGCACATATAATAATAAATACATATCGAACATTTTATAATAACTAAATATTTTCTGTTACAGTTGCTTATATGTAGCGGAGCTGATGGAGAGGCATGTGATCAGATTTCTAAGGCTCTGATTTGCTGGTCATGACCACGTGACACTGCTGTTTCCTTTGTAAAGCTAATGCAGTAAGTAATCACAGCAAATCAGAGCCTGGTAAACCTATCACCTGATCATATTGATCACTAGTGTTGTTGTCCGAATTCGGGTCATTGCTATATCAGTGTTGCTTGCACATTTTCTCCAAAGTCATTTTCGCATCCAAAATGCTATATTTGAAATATTTGCGAAAATACATAGCCTTTTTGCAATATGGATAAGGAAACACATTTTTCTTTCTGATGTGAAAATTCATGAAAAATGCAAAAACGTGTAATCTTACAGCGAAAATGAGTGCAGAGATCATTTCATGCAAAAAAAAAAAAAAAATCACAAATGCTTTACAAAATGATTTTCAATGGCATTTTTGTTTGAAAGTTGAATTTTACATTATTTTCACCAGAATTACTGCATAAATAATATTGGCATTTTCACTCATCTATGGGTGTCCAAGTTTGTCAACCTGAAAAATACCTTATTCGACTTTACAAATTCAGCACAAATGTATTGACATCAATGACACTGACATTTGTAGTTAATAGCAAAACCCCCATACATGCTTTTTTTTTTTTTCAAAAAGACCTAGTTTTTGAAAAAATCAATTATAGAAATTTGCATTGACACACTGGCGTCAGGGCAGGATGCTGTTGGTGCCCTAGATTCTATGGTGGGTGTGTGCGATAATACGGGTCAGTGGAAGGGGTCAAGTAGTTCAGTGGGATCCGGTGATAGTCAGGGGCTTGGCACTTGCTATACTTAGTAAACCTAGTATAGCAAGCCTTACAAAGCATCTTTGAAGGTCCCACTGGGACTCCCCATTGCTCCCTTAACTAACAGACCAATGGGAATCTGGAAAATCACAAGTGATCTAATAAAGGACCAATGGGCAGCCCCAGCAAGACTTTTAAAGATGCTTTGCGAGGCTTGCTATTGTTAGTTTAGCTAGTGCTGACCACAATGCACAAAGATCTTAAATTAAAGAGGCACTATGGCGAAAAATTGTGAAATTTAAAATATGTGCTAACATACACAAACAAGAAGTACGTTTTTTCCAGAGTAAAATTAGCCATAAATGACTTTTCTCCTGTGTTGCTGTCACTTACAATAGGTAGTAGAAATCTGACAGAATGCGACAGGTTTTGGACTAGTCCATCTCTTCATAGGGGATTCTCAGGGATTTATATATTTTAAAAAGCACTAAGTGAATGGCAGTTGCTCTGTCCAACTGACAAAAAACTGTGTAGCGAGCAGGGAAGCTGGCCAGCATCATTGTTTAAATCATTTTTAAGGAATATCTTTATAAAGATTAAAAGCCTTGCTGAGAATCCCCTATGAAAAGATGGACTAGTTCAAAACCTGTCACTTCTGTCAGATTTCTACTACCTACTGTAAGTGACAGCATTATAGGAGAAAAGTAATTTAAAGTGGACCCAAATTAAAAATACAAGATTTCAGAAATGAAATCTATTTTTTAAATTATAATAATAAATAGCAGCCTGTTTTCAGCTGAATGATGACAAATATAAAATATTTAGCATTTATTGGAGAAACCCCTCCCTTCCTTTCATATTGCCGGGACAGAATCCGGCAGACTGGTGGAGTAGGTGGTGTCCGGCAAAGGAGGAATTGCTAATGACTGCCCCCAGTATAACCCTGGTTATGAAAAGAGAAGGGTGAAAAGCATGCACTGAAATGCTCATAGGCTTGAAGGAGTGTTTATTTATCTTTGAATGTGTCAGAGTGATGCAACTAAATATTTTGAAATAAAAAATGTTTGGTTTGGATCCGCTGGCTCATTTTACTCTGGAAAAATGTACTTTTTATTTATCTCTGTTTGCACATATTTTAAATTTTAACATTTTTCGCCATAGTGCCACTTTAAGGTCTCAAAGGATATTGGGGTTACACCTTTCTGAGCACATTGGCGTGGGAACACTAATAAAATATAAGTATTTATCATTAATTAAAGTGAACCAGAGACGAAGCACCCTCATGTATTTTACCATATATATCAGTGGGAACATTAGAGAAAACACCTACCCTGCTGTCTGTTTTATTCTTCACTGCTTAGCCTGCTTCTAATCAGCCTGGATAAAATCCCCGACTGAGCATTCAGTCTGGCTTTGCTCAGGAATCATTATAGCTGAGTCTGTCTTCTCTGATGTCTTTTCAAGCCTAAGCCTGCCCCCTTCTGGCTCTACTATAATGACTCAGCACTAATGATTCCTGAGCAAAGCCGGACTAAATGCCCAGTCAGGAATTTTATCAGGACAGATAAAACTGAGCCGTGAAGAATGAAACAGAGAGCAGGGTAGGTGTTTTCTTTGATGTTCCCACTGATATATATTGTAAAATACATGAGGGTGCTTCGTCTCTGGTTCACTTTAAGATTACTATAGGAGTTTTCTTCTTGTTGAGTTTTTATTTCTTTTTTACCTCTTTGTGGAAATGGGTAAGGGATATTTCAGTACCCCCATCCTCATTTCACCTGGGAAAGGGTGAGGAAATGGTCATCTGCCTCCATGAGGTCTCTCCCCCAGGGCATACACCCCACCTCTTCCTGATCACCAGAGGAGGGGAAGAGCCCCTTATCCATGGATTGGACAAGGGCTCTGGGAGAGAGGGAGGAGGCTCCAAGGTCTTTTTAAAAAAATGTTTCCCTTTGTTCTCATTGTTCTCTTTAACATACCTTGCAAATTTGGTGATTCAAGCATGTATGGGGCCTTTGCTATTAACCGCAAATGTCGGCACCATTGACTTTAACGCAGTTATGGTTCAATTCTTTGACAACACAAATAATATCTCCCAGTAGATCAAATGGCCGGCAAATTGCACACAGCTCTTCGACCAACACTTCTGATCACATGCTCCTCTATGAACCCTGCTGCATTTTCTATATTGCTTCTAACTGCCTTTATCTATATTGGGAGGTATGCATGAAGTGAACTGTGGGAAAGCAATGATATAATACAATTTGCTATGAAATAATACATTTTATAAATCACTATTAAAGGAGTCAGTTTGCATTACAAAAATACTTTTTTTTTTATATGAAAGCACATTATTGCCTTAAGATTATTTATATTTTTTTAATCTCTGGGCATGGTGAATCTTATTGTCATTGTTCCTCATTTCAGCATGATTGCCGTTAATTTCACTCAGTACGATGCTTCTTTGCCAAACAGCATGATGCTGGTGGACCTGTGATCAGGTGTGGTCATGGGGTGGTAAAACCGCAAGAGATCCATCCTAAGGCAACAAAAAGAACAGTCTAACGGTCAGAAAAATACTTTGTGTTGCATGTCCGCGGCGGTTATGACTTTGTAAGCCTTCTTGCCACATCGGCATAGGCCAGCTCTGTCTCTTTATCTGCGGCACAGGTGTTGGTAAACTCATCTCTGGCGTAGGCATTCTTCAGGTACCGCCACAGCCCCGTCATCTCGGTTGGGATCTCGTAGTTGCGGTACTTCTTTGCAACAATCTAAACATGAAATGCAAGGTTAGAATTCCTCAACGCACTTGCTACAATCATTTGTATAGCACTTTTCTCCTGTTGGACTCAAAGCGCTCAACAGCTGCAGCCAATAAGGGCCCACTCAAGGGGCCACCCTGCAGTGTTAGGGAGTCTTACGCAATTACTTTTTACAGAATAGGTACTTACCGAACCCCAGTCGCCCATGTCAAAGGCAGAGCCCTTAACCAGTACATTATTGAGCCACTCATTAAGGATAATCAAACCTGAACTGGCCTGTGAGTGGCAAGGCCAGATTTATCATATACTATTTTGCTCCCCCAGGCAACATTCCTATTGTCCACAGCCCCCTCTTCTGTGCCTAACATCCATGTACAGCAGTCCTTCTCTTTCATGTACAACTTTCCTGTGCAGCAGCCTCCCTTTTCCTTTTGTCTTCTCTTATGTATTCTGCAACCCCCTTTTCATATCCTGCCATCAATTGGCCATAAGTCGCCCAAGACGTTGGCCTTTGTGGCCTTTCCAAAAATCCCATTCCGACAAATGGGCTGATTCAGGTTTGCGTAGTTTTGCATCCCTACTTGCTATAGACACAAGCAAATGAACAAACTGAGTCTCTCAAGACATCCTCCCATTCTGATCCCCCCTTTTTTTTAATAAGGAGGAGTATAAATCCTTAATTTCAAGTTAATTTGAAACAAACCTGTGAAGAGAAAAGGTTTTACAATTAGATACTTACCTTAGTAAGTAGTGGGAAGCCCCCAGAATTCTCCAGAGACTTCCCTACGAGCCTACCAATGCTGGTCGGGAGTCGGGACCTACTTCTTCTCCATGGCCATGCTCCCAAGAGCAACCGTACTGCACATGCACATGCACAAGTGTGGTCCTCACATGCCCAGTATTATGAAACATGCTCATGTGCTGCTTTGTGCTACTGATCATGCAAGGGCCATACTTATGCATGCGCATTACTGTCGCACTTGTACATGAATGGAAGAGTGGCCAAGAAAGACTATTTGACAAGTAATTGTTGAATATGGTTAGAGGGACCCAGCACTGGAGAGATGGGCCACAGGGTGATCACATAAGCCTCTGGATTATTCAGAGACTTCCCTCTACTGAGATATTTACCTCTACTTTCTATTCCAGCTTCAAGTACGATTTAAAGTCCTTGTTCAGGTTTACGGAGAATTGGTTTCAAAGAAGTATTCATATATTTTTACGAAAAATTGTACAAAATATTGGAGTTTTTTTGTGTGTGTGCAAAATTGTAAAGTAAAATACTATTTGCCACAGTTAAGAGGTCTTGGTTTGACTTACTTTGACCACATGAAGTTTGGGCAAGATATTGCAGTCAGCCAGTGTTAATTCGTCACCATCCAAGAACTTTCTTCTAGAGACTTTTTCTTCTTCTCGGCTGTTGGCGTCAATCTCCTCAGGGAGCGGCGTGTTTAGATAATCGTCCAGCTTCTTCAGAGCTTTCGTCAAGCCTTTCTCGAGTGCTGTGGTGGGCAGAAGACAAACAAGAAAAGAAGGGTTTATTTCCATCAGCATGCACCTTGGAATCTGACCAATCAAATTCAGCAGGAAGTACGTTTGATTGGCATGATTCCAAGCTGCGTACAACCTGCATTAAATATGCGGGAAAACATTGGTTAAATAATTTATAAATGAATACAGCGGAAGCCTGGATTACGAGCATAATTTTTCCAGAAACATGCTTGTGATCCAATGCACTGCTTTATCAATGTGTAATTCCCCATACGGATCAGGCCTCGTTCACATCAGGGCCGTTTCTGTGCGCTTTCCACAGCGCACTGCCCTCTGCGTTCAGCAAGGTATTGATTTTTCCATGTAACTAAATGTAGCTGGTTCACATCTATGCGCTGCGCTGAGCAGCGTTACAGAAACGTAGTGTTGCAGGCATTTCTGTGCGTTGAGCTGGAAAGCGCACAGCAATGCAAGTGAATGGGTCTGCTTTTTTAGCGCATAGAAGCGCGTACAAGCGCATAGAAGCGCATGCGCTTTTTACCCCTAATTGGAGAAAAAAATACATTTACATACAAAAACAAAGTTTTATTGACAACTGCTGCTGCTACAGTAAGCAAAACGTGCTTTAAAGAAGCGCAGCGCAACGCACAGAAACGCAGACTAAAGCGCGCACAAGCGCATGCGTTTTTTACCATGCGCTTTAACACGTTTTTCAGCGCAGCAGATGTGAACGAGGCCTCAATGGAAACTCAGATGATTCGTTCCACAATCCAAAAACATTTAAAGAGGAACTGTCACGAAAATCTTAAAATTTAAAACCCATACAAATAAGAAGGACGTTTCTTCCAGAGTAAAATGAGCCATAAATTACTTTTCTCCTATGTTCCTTTCACTTACAGCAAGTAGTAGAAATCTGACATTACCAGCAGATTTTGGACTAGCCCATCTTCTCATAGGGGTACAAGTATAAGTATAAGCATTAAAGAGTTATCAGCTCAGCGGAAAGGATCATTGGCTCTCCTCTGTAGTGGTGCTCAGCAGAGCTCGAATATTCGAGTAGCTCGAATATTCGAGCTCTTTTTCAGCTATTCGAGCTCGGTATTCGAGCTCCGAATAGCTGTAGCTATTCGAATGGGCTATTCGAGAACACTCGAATAGCCCATTCACTATTCGAGCTATTCGAGCAAACCGGCGCTATTCGAGCTCGGTACCGAGCTCGAATAGCGTCATAGCCCAGATTGATGTGCTTAGAGCCAATCAGAGGGCTCCCAGGCCCTCTGACGGCAGCCAATCACAGAGGGGGACCCTGGCCAGCCCCTACCCTATAAATAGCGGCCGCCATGTTCGGGTTTTCCATGCTTGCCTGAGACTTGTACAGAGAGAGATCTGCTCCTTTGTGCTTTGGCTTAGCAAGTGCTCTATTGTGTTCATTTACCTAGCGTTTTTGCTCACCTACACCTGCCATATACACCTGTATTGTTGTTATTTAGATAGACATTGTATTTTAGTTAGTAGCTTGTGTGTTACATTAGAGACAGGCAGCTGCTGCAAGCTTACAGGTTTAGGCCTCAGGGGGGCCTTGCCTCTGTGGGCAGCTGTCCTCTGTTTATTTCTCTCATCATCTATACCAGTATTTCTGCTGTCCTTTACTAATAGTATTGTAGTTATACTGTACTAGGAGTAGGACACTCACTGACTGTCACTGTTTATAGGCTACTAGCTAGCTCCTGCGTGTGTGCACTCACTCACTGTCTGTGTGTACACACACTCTATTTCCTTCTGATTACTGATTGATTATTGTTAGTTGTACTTACTTACTACTTACTCTTACTGTACCCGTAGGGACACTCACTGTCACTGTTCATATAGGCTACTAGCTCCTGCGTGTGCGCACTCACTGTCTGAGTGTACACACACAACACACACTCTATTTCCTTCTGATCGCTGATTGATTATTGTAATTAGTTAGTTCTACTTACTGTTACTACTTACTCTTACTGTACTAGGAGTCTAGGACACTCAGTCACTGTGTTCATAGGCTACTAGCTCCTGCGTGCGTGCACTCACTGTCTGAGTGTACACACACCCACACTCCATTTCCTTCTGATCGCTGATTGATTATTGTTATTAGTTAGTTCTACTTACTGTTACTACTTACTTACTCTTACTGTACTAGGAGTCTAGGACACTCAGTCACTGTGTCCATAGGCTACTAGCTCCTGCGTGCGTGCACTCACTGTCTGAGTGTACACACACCACCCACACTCCATTTCCTTCTGATCGCTGATTGATTATTGTTATTAGTTAGTTCTACTACTTACTGTTACTACTTACTGTACTAGGAGTCTAGGACACTCAGTCACTGTGTCCATAGGCTACTAGCTCCTGCGTGCGTGCACTCACTGTCTGAGTGTACACACACCACCCACACTCCATTTCCTTCTGATCGCTGATTGATTATTGTTATTAGTTAGTTCTACTACTTACTGTTACTACTTACTTACTCTTACTGTACTAGGAGTCTAGGACACCCAGTCACTGTGTCCATAGGCTACTAGCTCCTGCGTGCGTGCACTCACTGTCTGAGTGTACACACACCACCCACACTCCATTTCCTTCTGATCGCTGATTGATTATTGTTATTAGTTAGTTCTACTTACTGTTACTACTTACTTACTCTTACTGTACTAGGAGTCTAGGACACTCAGTCACTGTGTCCATAGGCTACTAGCTCCTGCGTGCGTGCACTCACTGTCTGAGTGTACACACACCACCCACACTCCATTTCCTTCTGATCGCTGATTGATTATTGTTATTAGTTAGTTCTACTACTTACTGTTACTACTTACTGTACTAGGAGTCTAGGACACTCAGTCACTGTGTCCATAGGCTACTAGCTCCTGCGTGCGTGCACTCACTGTCTGAGTGTACACACACCACCCACACTCCATTTCCTTCTGATCGCTGATTGATTATTGTTATTAGTTAGTTCTACTACTTACTGTTACTACTTACTTACTCTTACTGTACTAGGAGTCTAGGACACCCAGTCACTGTGTCCATAGGCTACTAGCTCCTGCGTGCGTGCACTCACTGTCTGAGTGTACACACACCACCCACACTCCATTTCCTTCTGATCGCTGATTGATTATTGTTATTAGTTAGTTCTACTTACTGTTACTACTTACTTACTCTTACTGTACTAGGAGTCTAGGACACTCAGTCACTGTGTCCATAGGCTACTAGCTCCTGCGTGCGTGCACTCACTGTCTGAGTGTACACACACCACCCACACTCCATTTCCTTCTGATCGCTGATTGATTATTGTTATTAGTTAGTTCTACTACTTACTGTTACTACTTACTGTACTAGGAGTCTAGGACACTCAGTCACTGTGTCCATAGGCTACTAGCTCCTGCGTGCGTGCACTCACTGTCTGAGTGTACACACACCACCCACACTCCATTTCCTTCTGATCGCTGATTGATTATTGTTATTAGTTAGTTCTACTACTTACTGTTACTACTTACTTACTCTTACTGTACTAGGAGTCTAGGACACCCAGTCACTGTGTCCATAGGCTACTAGCTCCTGCGTGCGTGCACTCACTGTCTGAGTGTACACACACCACCCACACTCCATTTCCTTCTGATCGCTGATTGATTATTGTTATTAGTTAGTTCTACTTACTGTTACTACTTACTTACTCTTACTGTACTAGGAGTCTAGGACACTCAGTCACTGTGTCCATAGGCTACTAGCTCCTGCGTGCGTGCACTCACTGTCTGAGTGTACACACACACCACCCACACTCCATTTCCTTCTGATCGCTGATTGATTATTGTTATTAGTTAGTTCTACTTACTGTTACTACTTACTTACTCTTACCGTACTAGGAGTCTAGGACACTCAGTCACTGTGTCCATAGGCTACTAGCTCCTGCGTGCGTGCACTCACTGTCTGAGTGTACACACACTAAATTTACTTGTGATTACTACTACTGATTATTGTAACTGCTAGTTGTACTTCCTGACTGTTAAATAATACTTACTTACTGTACTAGGGGACACTCACTCAGTCACCTCACCAACCAACCCACTCCATTAAAGTACCCCACTTTTCACCCGCCCTTTTACAAAACTTTTGTCTATACGCCCAAAACATTGAAGATGTCTGGAAGTGGCAGCCAGCGCGGTTTGGGCAAGGGGAAGGGCAGCAAGGGAATCAGGAAGAGAGGGAGCAGCATTGTGGCAAGCCGCGGCCGCGGGCGCGCCACCATGCACAGTTCCGCAGCAGCAGCAGCAGCGTCAGTGGCTAACATTCCTCCCATAGCCACTGGCCGTGGACGCCTTGGGCGCCGCCCAGGAGGAGCATCTGCAACTCACGCTGCAGAGACACAGCAGCAGCAGCGTGTAGCACCTGCTCCCATTTTCCTCCAGCCGGGTCGGAAACGTCCCATTGAGGAAAAGGATGCAGACACTGTGGTGCAACTCATGACGGAGGATGAGCAGCCCGCCATCAGCTCTGCATCCGAGGCCTCCACCCTCACCACCACCACCACCACCACCCCTGTTCGCAGCAGCCGCCCAGCAGGGTCTGGGGAGGAGGCCAGTTCACCGTCAGTCGCCGACCTCTCATTCAGCACTCTTTTGACCCCAGGCATGATGAGTCAATTGAATGCTGTTGTTGGCGATTTGGAGGAGGAGATGCTGATGGGCACTTTGGGGGAGGAGGGATTGGACAGCAAGACTGTGGCGACAGTCAAGCGTCCCATCCATGCATCAGCAGAGGAGTTTGGGGGGTCATCATCAGAGCAGGACATGTTTCAGGAGGGGCATGATGATGATGACCCGGTGACAGACAGAGACTGGGTGCCAACACATCCAGAGGATGTCGTCCTCAGCAGCTCTGAGGAGGAGGAGGAGGATGCGGTTGTGGGCCTTGCAAGGAGGCGCATCATTGCAAGCATTGGCAGCGTCCCACAGCCTGCTGGTGTCTCAGGCTCAGCAGCAGCAGCAGCAGCATCAGCCAGTACCACCACCAGCCGCACCCAAGACCCCCCCCCCCCCCCCAACCACCACAGGGAAACAGGCAGCAGCGCTTCCATGCCGTAGGGGGATGTTTTTGTCACCAATCTGGCGGTTTTTCACCATGCCCACAGTGTACAGCAAGTACGCCACTTGCAACCACTGTCAGCGGAAGTTGAGCAGAGGTGCAGACCCCTTGAAGTTCAGCACCAGCTCGCTGATCAACCACCTTTCTGCGAAACACTTCCACCAGCATGAGGAGTTCCAGAGGCTGAAGGCATCTGGTGCTGGCAGTGGCACCAATCCCATCACTGCACAGCCTTCAGCAGCAGCAGCAGCAACAGCAGCCACCCGCCCTCCTGCTCCTCCAGCAGCACCAGCAGGAGTGCGGAAACGCCCTGCTCCTCCCCCCTCTGCAACTCCTGCCGCCGACACTGAGGCCTGTTCTGGCAGCCAGTCCTCAGTGGCCTCCTCTGCTCCGTCTGCTGATTCCCGTGCCAGCAAAAAGGCACGCCAGAGCCTTTTGAGCGAGTCCTTCCAGGGGGTGGTTAGGGCTCTGCCTCCCAGCAGCCGTCGCGTGCGGCAGCTGAACGGCTTGCTGGCACGGGCCATGTGCTCCCAACTCCTGCCGTACACGCTCGTGCAGGAGGGGAGCGACATGCGGGCGCTGCTTGCTTGTGCAGCCCCAGACTGGCAGCTCCCCAGCAGACACTTCTTCGCCCGCAAGGCCATTCCTGCACTGCACCGCTTTGTGATGGCCAATGTGGAGCGAGGGCTGGAGCACGCGGTTGGTGAAAGGGTCCACGTCACCATGGACTCCTGGAGCAGCCGCTTCGGGACAGGCCGCTACCTGTCCTTCACTGTCCACTGGGTCAGCTTGGTGGAAGGGGGTGAGGATGGGAGAGCAGCAGCGGGCACAGCAGCAGCAGCAACACAGTGGGTGGTGCCACCCCGCAGGGTCAGGGGAACTGCAGCGGGTTCCTCCGATCCTCTGCCATCCTCCGCCACACCTGGCCAAACCCCCCGCCTCAGCAGCAGTGTGAAGGCCCGCCACTGCCAAGCGCTGCTGCACTTGGTCAGCCTTGGCAAGACCAAGCTGACGGCAGCCCACGTGTTGGCCAAACTCCAGGAGCAGGAGCGGATTTGGCTGACCCCCAGAGGCCTCAGAGTCGGAGAGGTGGTGTCCGACAATGGGGCCAATCTGGTTGCTGCCATAGACAGGGGAAACCTGACCCACATCCCCTGTCTTGCCCACGTGCTGAACCTGGTGGTGCAGAAGTTCCTGCGCACCTACCAGGGGATGGACGAGCTGCTGGAAACGGCAAGGAACGTTGTGCGTCACTTCCGGCGCTCGGCTGCAGCCTGTGCGAGCCTGGAAGACGTGCAAAAGGAGCTGGATCTGCCACGCCATCGGCTGATCATTGACGTTCCGACTCGCTGGAACTCCACCCTGGCGATGTTGGAGCGTCTGGTTGAACAGAAGCACGCTGTCAACCACTACCTTGCCCTGGCCACTGTTTCCGCAGCTCAGAGAAGGGACAAGACCAGCAACATCCCGTCCATCGTCCCCGATGATGACTGGAGGCACATGCAGCAGGTGTGCTTAGTGCTGGCTCCCTTCCTGCAGGCCACAAACATGGTGAGCAGGGACCATGCTATGGTCTGCGAGTGGGTGCCCCTGGTTTCTCTGCTGAACAGGGCACTCGATGCTTTGCTGGCACAGGGAGCGGCAGCCTTGGACCAGCAGGAGCGGCAAGCAGCTGCACAGTCCACCTCTGAGGGGGAGGAGGAGGAGGACTTGGTGGAGGTCCCTGACCTGGCTGCTGATGAGGGGGATCAGCGCAGTGCAGCTGAGTTGGTGCGGGGGTGGAGAGAGGATGAGGCAGCAGAGGAGGAGGATGAGGAGGACAGCACTGACGTCGATGTGCCAGCAGACGTGGCCCGCCTCTTCCCAATGGCAGCGCACATGCTGACGTGCCTGCGCAGGGACCCCAGGGTGATCCAGATGAAGCAGAGGGAGGACATCTGGATCAGCATGATGTTGGACCCACGCCTCAAGGGGAAGTTGAGCCAGTTCCTGCCGCCTGCAGGAGGAGACCCAGCGCAACAAATAAGGAGCTTGCAGCAGGCCCTTGTTGAGCGCTTGGAGGAAGCCTTCCCCCAGCCTTCCACCCCCACTGTCCAGCAGCCAGCACAGAGGCAGCAGCAGGTGCCTGCATCCAGCAGCAGCAAGCGCCCCACAGACCTGCAGTCTCTCAGCCACGAGCTCTACAGGACTGTAGAGGCTCCGGCAGCAGTGACTAGAGAGGAGATGCATGCAGCAGCATCCTCCTCCGGTCACAGCCAGCGCCTGACCCGCATGGTGGCTGACTACATGGGGTCCTACAGCGGGCTTGACAGCGATGCCCCTGTTGATCCCATGGAGTATTGGGTCAAGCGCATGGAGATCTGGAGCGAGCTGGCGCAGTACGCCCTGGAAGTGCTGTCCTGCCCCCCTTCCAGCGTGCTGTCCGAGCGCTGCTTCAGTGCAGCTGGTGGCGTGGTCACCGAGAAACGCTCACGTCTGTCTCACAAGTCTGTGGACAGACTGACGTTTCTCAAGATGAACCAGGCGTGGGTGGAAGGCGAGTTCCTGGCCCCTGTTGTCGGCGAGAGGGGGACATGAACTGGCTGCCGGAACTTAGTACCATCGTTAATGTGCCTTACCACCCTTTACCACCTCCTGGCTCCTGCTCACTAAGCCAGCCTGGTTCACTTTGACTATTACGTCGCCTGCAGCCACACATTTCACACCTACAGTGGGCTGCTGCTGTGTACTGCCCTTCTGCTGTCTGTCTGTGTTTCCCACTGCCAGGGTACACAGAATTACCGTCTGCTGCCACTCTGCCACCAGCTATTACGTCACAACAATAGCTGCTCACACTGCTCCTCCATTCCTCCTGCTGCTGCTGTCTGTCTGTGTTTCCCACTGCCAGGGTACACAGAATTACCTTCTGCTGCCACTCTGCCACCAGCTATTACGTCAAAACAATAGCTATATTGGTTGTAAAACCAAAACCAAAAAAAACCAATAAAAAAAAAAAAAGGTTTAATTTTTCTGAGGTGCCCGGGTTGAAAACTGTGTTGTCCCAGTTGTGTATTGGACACAATGTGGGCTGCACGACCGCTGTCTGGGACCTCCTGTTGTGTTTATTTACAGCCCTGGTATCACCGCTAGGTACCAGGGCTATTATGTCACGCTGCCTACCTGCTGCCACACTCACACTGCTCCTCCATTCCTCCTGCTGCTGCTGTCTGTCTGTGTTTCCCACTGCCAGGGTACACAGAATTACCGTCTGCTGCCACTCTGCCACCAGCTATTACGTCACAACAATAGCTGCTCACACTGCTCCTCCATTCCTCCTGCTGCTGCTGTCTGTCTGTGTTTCCCACTGCCAGGGTACACAGAATTACCTTCTGCTGCCACTCTGCCACCAGCTATTACGTCAAAACAATAGCTATATTGGTTGTAAAACCAAAACCAAAAAAAACCAATAAAAAAAAAAAAAGGTTTAATTTTTCTGAGGTGCCCGGGTTGAAAACTGTGTTGTCCCAGTTGTGTATTGGACACAATGTGGGCTGCACGACCGCTGTCTGGGACCTCCTGTTGTGTTTATTTACAGCCCTGGTATCACCGCTAGGTACCAGGGCTATTATGTCACGCTGCCTACCTGCTGCCACACTCACACTGCTCCTCCATTCCTCCTGCTGCTGCTGTCTGTCTGTGTTTCCCACTGCCAGGGTACACAGAATTACCGTCTGCTGCCACTCTGCCACCAGCTATTACGTCACAACAATAGCTGCTCACACTGCTCCTCCATTCCTCCTGCTGCTGCTGTCTGTCTGTGTTTCCCACTGCCAGGGTACACAGAATTACCTTCTGCTGCCACTCTGCCACCAGCTATTACGTCAAAACAATAGCTATATTGGTTGTAAAACCAAAACCAAAAAAAACCAATAAAAAAAAAAAAAGGTTTAATTTTTCTGAGGTGCCCGGGTTGAAAACTGTGTTGTCCCAGTTGTGTATTGGACACAATGTGGGCTGCACGACCGCTGTCTGGGACCTCCTGTTGTGTTTATTTACAGCCCTGGTATCACCGCTAGGTACCAGGGCTATTATGTCACGGCGAGCTGCCTGCCTCATTGACTGCCTGCTGCCACACACTCATCCTCCTCCTCCTGCTGCTGAATTTACCTCCTGCTGTCTTTGTGTTTCCACTGCCAGGGAGCACATACAATGGCGCTTCCAACATGCGTGCGCCCACCAGCTATTTGTTACGCTCAAAAATAGCTGCATTTCTTTAAAAAAAAATTTGAAAAGAGAAATACGTGAAGAAGAAGAAGAAGACGATATTGAAAAAGAAGGAGAAGGAGAAGATGAAGAAGAAGATGAAGAAGAAGATGAAGAAGAAGAAGATGAAGATGAAGAAGATGAAGATGAAGAAGAAGAAGAAGATGAAGAAGAAGAAGATGAAGAAGAAGATGAAGAAGATGAAGATGAAGAAGAAGAAGAAGATGATGAAGAAGATGAAGAAGAAGAAGAAGAAGATGAAGAAGAAGAAGATGAAGAAGAAGAAGATGAAGAAGAAGATGAAGAAGATGAAGAAGAAGATGAAGAAGATGAAGATGAAGAAGAAGAAGAAGATGATGAAGAAGATGAAGAAGAAGAAGAAGAAGATGAAGAAGATGAAGAAGAAGAAGAAGAAGATGAAGAAGAAGAAGAAGAAGAAGAAGAAGATGAAGAAGATGAAGAAGATGAAGAAGAAGATGAAGATGAAGAAGATGAAGATGAAGAAGATGAAGATGAAGAAGATGAAGAAGATGAAGAAGAAGAAGAAGATGAAGAAGAAGAAGAAGAAGATGAAGAAGAAGATGAAGAAGATGAAGATGAAGAAGAAGAAGAAGATGATGAAGAAGAAGAAGAAGAAGAAGAAGAAGATCTAGAAGAAGATTAAGAAAGATAAAGAAGAAGAAGAACAAGTATATACAGTAACACTACACTACTGAACCAAATTAAGGACACAACTTCTCTTTCCACATTTTTTTTTAAAGGAACATCCCCACATAATCACTTGCTGTTGTTACTTGGAAAAAAAGATGTTTCTTGCATCATTCACCCTCAAAACAAGTGTTGGAAGCTATTTTGGGCCAATTCGAATAGTCAGCTCGAATAGTGAGCTCGAATACCGACTCGAATAGTGAGCTCGAAGTCCGAGGTCGAATCGAATAGTAAAAAATATTCGACTCGAATATTCGACTGACCTCGAATAATTTACTATTCGAATTCGACCAAATTCGAATTTTTAAAAGGGGTATTTGAGCACCACTGCTCCTCTGCCGCCACTAGACCTCCTCTACACCACCAGAATGAAAACAAGGGCTAGTAGGATCTCCCAGGACCCATCCCACCCAGGCTGCCGCTTCTTTAAGCTCCTCCCATCGGGCCGACGCTACAGGACCACCCGCCCTAGGACTAACAGGCATAGGGACACCTTTTTTCCCCAAGCAGCCCTCCTGCTGAACTCCTGCCTCTCGTCGGCACGCCAGTTGCTCAGACCAACTTAGCCAATCAGCCTGGTCAAGGCACACTGGAGCCCGGGCCGGTAAAGAACCCAGCTATTACCCTGGTGCTCTTCTTGGCAGAGCTGTACTCAAGGTGCGGACTCTCTCAATTAACTTACTTATCCATGAGCAGCACAATATCCAAACACGGAAGATTTCCGCTCATGAGAAAACCGCATATTGTACTGCATAGACCGTTAAAAATGTGTAAGCACTGCCTGCCTCGCTGTACTATTGCCTGTTTTGCTTGTAGTTTTGCTTGTAGTATTGCTATTTTCTACGACTGTCTCGCTTGTTATGTTTATGTTACTGTCCATTGTCTGTTGCCATTGCCATGTGAACCACAACCAATTCCAGGTTCGACCTCGGTCGCACTTGGCGATAATAAATGATTCTGATTCTGATTCTGGGGGTTCTCGGGGTTTTCTTTATTTTTAAAAGCACTTAGTGAATGGCAGTTGCTCCGTCCAACTGCCAAAGAAGTGTACGGTGAGCAGGGAGGCTGTCCAGCATCATTGTATAAATCTTTTTCAAGGAATGTCTTTTTAAAGAATAAAGGCCATGCTGGGAATCCCCTATGGAGAGATGGACTAGCCCAAAACGTGTCAGTAATGTCAGATATCTGCTACCTACTATAAGTGACGGCAACATAGGAGAAAGGTAATGTATGGCTCATTTTACTCTGGGAGAAATGTACTTCTTATTTGTATGTGTTTTACATTTTAAGATTTTCGTGACAGTTCCTCTTTAAAGAAAACTATTTAATACAAAATCCTGTACTGTATAAAGTAAATATGTAAAAAATGACTTTCTATATTGTTATCTGATGGCTCTCCACCTTTTTTTGTGTGGCTTCAAAGTGGACCTGAACTCTTGCACAGGACAAAGGTAAAAGACAGAGAAATCCACACTGTATGAATTTAGAAAGTTTAGCCTGCCTACTTTCCCTTATCTGTGACTAATGTAATTTGATATCGCAGCTGTGTCAGCAGAGCAGCTCATTTGTAAATGTAGTATGTTAACCCTATGTCTGCTTTCATGAAAGCAGGAAGTAGACACACTGCAGATTTATTGCAGGATTTCTACCCGCTATAACAAAGATATGTTTTTTTTTTCTTTAAAGGTTATTATGTTGTTGCTTATTATATAGAGCAGAGAGGAAGTTCTGAGTTCGGGGTCTGCTTTAACAAGGAACTTATCCAAAGACAGTTGCATTTGCCTAGTTTTGAGGATTTCACAGAAATGTGACATAGTACAGTCCCTGCATTCAGATTAAGATCAATTAAGTACAACCCTGCAGCGTGTAAGGGAAACTAAACATCGGCTCGGTTGTGATGACGTGCAGCGTGTGTATGTTCTGCGCTCAGGGCTGGATTTATACTCTTTACCACCCAAGGCCACTGTCACCAGCCGACCCCTTCAGTATAGGTAGCGAGATGACCCCTCCCCTTTCCCTCTGGTATAGGTAGCCTGATGTCCTCCCCCCAATATAAGTAGCCATAGGACCCTTGCCCCCTTACCCAAAGTATAGGTAGCCTGATGTCCTCCCCCCAATATAAGTAGCCATAGGACCCTTGCCCCCTTACCCAAAGTATAGGTAGCCTGATGTCCTCCCCCCAATATAAGTAGCCATAGGACCCTTGCCCCCTTACCCAAAGTATAGGTAGCCTGATGTCCTCCCCCCAATATAAGTAGCCATAGGACCCTTGCCCCCTTACCCAAAGTATAGGTAGCCTGATGTCCTCCCCCAATATAAGTAGCCATAGGACCCTTGCCCCCTTACCCAAAGTATAGGTAGCCTGATGACCACCCCCCCTTTCCCTCCAGTATAGGTAGCCTGATGACCCCCCCCCCTTTCCCTCCAGTATAGGTAGCCAGATGACTCCCTTAATCCCTCCTTTTCCCACGTCCCCCTTTCAGTATAGGTAGCCAGCGCGCCTTCACACCACAGCAGCCATCAGTGTCACTCATTTCTCCTCTCATCTCCAATGCAGAAGCTTCCTCTTCTCCTCTGTCTCCAATGCTGCCCAAGTCCATTGCCGCCGGCCACAATGCAAACGTGCACAGAGAGAAAGGTGGCTGCTGCACAGGCGGCTAGCAGCAGAGTATCGCTGTCAGGTGCTCGCCTGATCTCCCTACATTGCAGCATTTGCAAGTTTGCAAATGCTGCACCAGTTTATGTTGCTGCTTTGGTGCCCTTGCTCCTGTGGTGCCCTAGGCCATGGCCTAGGTGGCCTTGGCCTAAATCCAGCCCTGTCTGTGCTTGTAGATCAAGATGTTGCTTCCTTATCAAGTCAAAACTTCATAAAAATGTTAGCTTGTCTTGCAAAGTGCTCGCAAACCAAATTACCTGCAGTCCAAGCTTTTACTGTATTGTGAAATATGACGTTTTGAATGAGGATGATGCCATTTATTAGTTAGCCAATACATGGTATCATCCTTATTCAAAGCTTCATGCATTTACTGATGGCTAACACAGTATACTATTCTCAGGGCCGGATTTAGGCCAAGGCCACCTAGGCCATGGCCTAGGGCACCACAGGAGCAAGGGCACCAAAGCAGCAGGCTAAACTGGTGCAGCATTTGTAAGCTTGCAAATGCTGCAATGCAGGGAGATCAGGCGATTGCCTGAACGCGCTACTCTTCTGCACGCCGCCTGTGCAGGGGCCACCTTGCTCTCTATGCACGTTTGCATTGTGGCAAGACGGAAAGGAAGAAGAAGCTTCTGCACTGGAGATGAGCGGAGAAATGAGTGACACTGATGGTTGTCGCTAATGCAGTGTGAAGGCGAGCTGGCTACTTATACTGAAGGGGGTGGGGGATTAAGGGAGTCATTTGGCTACCTATACTTGAGGGAAAGGGGGGTGGGGTCATCAGGCTACCTATACTGGAGGGAAGGGGGGAGGGGTCATCTCGCAACCTATACTGAAACGGGCGGCTGGTGGCAGTGGCCTTGGGCGATAAAGAGTACAAATCCGGCCCTGACTATTCTACTGCTCCTGCAATTATTACTACTACTATTACTCTTACTATTGTAAAATATAAGCAATTTAAGTTATTACGTTACTTTCAGTAACTTTCATAAGGGCCGGTTCACACGGACGCTTGGCGGCGTCTACCGTCAAGCGTTCGGGACCCATCGGCTAAACTCTCCCATTCAAGTGAATAGGAGCGTTTAGCATTGCGCGGTTACCGTCGATTACCGTCGATTGCATAAACGCGGCGTTCTGATCCCGATTTAACGCATCGTTTCGGCCGTCCCTAGAAGCCGCATGCAACGTCTAGGGACGGCTAGCCGGCGCGTCTTCATGTCCCCCTGCGGGGACGAGAAACGCCGATCGCGACGATCTCTGTACCGCCGCCACCGAACGGGACGTCACAGGACGACGCGACTTCCTGGCCGCCCCAACGCCGCCTGCCGTCCGTGTGAACCGGCCCTAAGTAAGATGTTAAAGGGAACCTGAACCAAATAAAATAATTTAAAATAAACACATAATGTACCTACAAATTAATATTACATACTTATTTTGCCATCAGTTCTTCTCAGAAGCTCGCTGTTTTCTTCTAAAAATGATACTTAACCATTACCCTCTCCAGCCATCAGAAAGAGGGACTGTCCCTCCAAAAAAAGATAGACAGTTGACTGCCATGGATTTTAAATTTGTAATATGCACTTACAGGGCAGTTTTTGTGTGTCCACGCCCTTCTGGCCAGGCCGTGAAGCTGGGTTCAGGGTCTTTGCTGTCACGTCATTCCTCATGTAACTGCCCATCATCTGTCCTTGCTACACACACACCATGTTTCACCCCGCTCCGTGTACCATAACTAGACGTGAACCTGCATGGCGTTCACACGTGAAAAGCTAATTTATCACGACCTTACTCTTGAACCCTCTCTAATATCCTTGGGTCCAGTTCACCCATCATCTGTCAGCGGACCCGGCATCATGTATATTAATGCCTTCGGATTAGCATGCAAGAGGGTGCGCTTTGTTTACCGGTGATTAATTTACCGCCACCCGGAAACGTGCTGATGAAAGCGACGGTTATGTGCCGATAATTGCCCGGCGTGGACAAAGTGGGTACTGTGCCTTCACACGTGCGCACACAGAGGATACCTGTAATTATCTGTAATTAGGTGCAGGGGAGACATTCTGAAGCTGAGCGTATTTTTCACGTCTCGCGGCGCAGGTCAGCAATCATCTGGGTGTCGATGCTTAGACGTACTTAGCCAAAAGCTGCAGACGAGGCCTTAAAGAAAACAAAACACTACAACGCACCTCCCAGGCACTCAGGAATAAAACAACACGCAGTTCATGTCGGCCCAGGGAAGCAGACTTCCTCCCCTCTCTGTGATACAGGATCTCTGGCGATTTGTAGGAGTTTAAGTGAAATTATTCAGGAATATCTGCAATAGGAGGGGAGATGGCAAACAAGGCTTTTCAAGTCTGAATTTGCTATTTGAAAATGTCCTGCCTGCCATATATTTACAGAGCCTCGGGGGCATAGCTGCACGCAACGGTTAAAACAAATTTGTATCACGAATGTATTTAATAGGTCATATGTACAGATAGAATAGGAGTTAAGGTGGAAAGACGCAGGCTGTTTGTTTTTGTGGACTTTAGGTTTTCTAGTTCAAGAGAAGCCCCAGAGGATTCCAAAGGGTTTCAGGGGGGGCCGGGTCGATGGGACCTTGGTGCCTAAGGGGGATTTTGTTTGTTGTAATCAGAGGTCGTTTTTTGAGGCAAACTTCGAGTAAAAAAACAGATACTTAACTAAGAAGAGGGAAGCCTCTGGATGTTGCAGACGCTTCTCATGTCCTCCTCACCCTTATCACAGCTCTTTGGAAACCTGAGGAAGATCTAGGCCATGCTTTTCTTCATGCACAGACGTGGCCGTGCTGCAAACATGTGTGTACGCCCGTGTTTGCACAGTGGCGTGGCCATACTTGTGCTTGAAGAGGAGTGCTGTCCCAATCATAAATCTGACAAGCTCTTGTCTGATTTCTTTTGGGGTCTGTGAACGGCAACGGTGGTCAGTAGGATGGAGTGAAAAGACTCTACAGCACAGGTATCGAACTCCAGTCCTCGAGGGCCATATCCATGCCAGTGCTTAGGATGGATGGAGAAATGTATTCTACATGATGCACCATGCCTTTCCCAATTCAGTCCCATCAATTAATTTGAACTGTGACAGAAATGTGTGAGGACCTCGGCCCTTGAGGACTGGAGTTCAATGTCCCTATTCTACAGAATCCAGAGGCTTCCTTCCAAGAGTGGACTGGATAAGTGAAGAGGAGAATTCAGAGGTATAGGATGGGGGGTGCTCACTATTTGTCAACTTTGTGTGAGTTTCCTACTTGCCGGCCCCAATGTTTACGGTTGGTGGCACCATTAGGGCATTTGAATGCCTTCCTCCTGTTTCATTTTGGTGGAGTATTATGCCAGTATTAAATTTCGAAGTTGAAAAACAGGAACTATGGCACTTTATGTTTTTGTAAAGAATAGCGGAGATGCCGCTGCACGGGCAAGCGGCATGGCGGCCATCTCCGTGTTCCAGCCAGCGGCTTCTGCCGCGCAGCTACATGCTGCTGGTTCGCCTGGTCCTTCTAGTGCACACAGATTAAGAGCTACGCGCGCGCGCGGGGCGACAGGACCTTTATGCAAGTAAAAGGGGAGTCAGCTGATCAAGCCAGTCAGCTGACTCCAGCTGTGCTCCGGATTGGCTGAGTGACTGGGGCGGCGCTGTGGAGCGCTCTGGGTATTTATAGGACTTGCCTGTCAGTTGCAAGTTGTCTGCTGTTGCGAATGCTAACATGTGAGCACTCAGACTGTAGTCAGATCTTACAGTGTGTTAGAACCAGCCGGAGCTGGGAATTCACACTTAGAGTCCGTTGATAGCTCTAAGCACTATTGTATTGTAAGACTTATGTATCATTCTTTAGTCTAGTTCCCAGGTGTTGAAACCAAGGACTTCACACCTAGACTAGGATATTGCTATATTGCTACTGTTCATCTGCTAGTCTAGTTCCCAGGTGTTGAAACCAAGGACTTCACACCTAGACTAGGATATTGCTATATTGTTACTGTTTATCTTGAGGGCTGTCACCTAACCCTTAGGTGATCAGCCTTGCTGTACTGTCTGTGACACTTATTCTTCAGGTGTCTGTTAGCTGCAAGCAGTATCTATTGATCACCTGCTCCTCAGGAGATCATCTTGCAGCACAGTCAGTGGTCCCTGCTCCTCAGGGGTCCACTGGCTGCAGTACAGTCCGATTTCCTGCTCCTCAGGGAATCCTTGGCTGCAGTACAGTCATAATCACTCATTCCACCTGTGACCACCCTTGCAGCACAGTCAGTGGTCCCTGCTCCTCAGGTGTCCACTGGCTGCAGTATTATCTGAATTCCCTGCTCCTCAGGGAATTCCTGGCTGCACTACTATCTGTATTCCCTGCTCCTCAGGGGATCCTAAGCTATAGCTTAGTCTTGATCACCTGCCCCTCAGGTGACCATACTCTCTAACGCAGTCAGTGGTCCCTGCTTCTCAGGCGTCCACTGGCTGCTGTGCAGTCTGAATCCTCTGCCCCTCAGGGGATCCTTGGCTGCAATATTGTCTGTATCTACCGCTCCACGGGAGATAACTTCTCTAATTACTGTTGCACCAAACACAATACCACATTAGGTGTCCTGTGTCTAGCTATACTAGTATTACTGGTGATTCTGCAGATCACCACATAATCAGGTATAGCATCTGTATTATTGGTGATACTGCAGATCACCAATAATCAGAAAAATCTGTGTTGCTGACACCAATCGTTACAGTTTTATGGCAAAATGAAGGTGGTATTGGATGATAAAATACCCATCTTTGAGAAAACATGGTCCCCCCCCTCTACACAAACTACTACCGTACGCTGCCCCACCCACATAAGGCATTTACCCTCAGTTTTATGCTCAGAACATCAGATTTCTAGATCCCGGAACTCTGTCACACAAATGGACGCTTATAACTTAGCTTAAGAGATTGTAACAAACTTTATACACCTCAAACTCAGGTCAAGATTATCTAGAACACAATAAAACAGACTTCCCCACCTTCACCCTCCCTGGTCCAGGGATACGGCATGGCCTGACATGACACATGTGCGTCTTATGCCTTGCATGGGAAATAGATGTGGTTACTTGAATATGACGTCAATGGCTGCTATTGTGAATGTTGTATACCGTTTTATAATTCAATAAAAATATTGAAAACAAAGAGTTGGCTAGTAATTTAGCAGAGTAATGGAGGGTAGCTCTTAAAAATACAAATAAGTGGAGTTCATTGATTCCCGCTCACAGTTCTGTAAGACCTTTGTAACGTGAAAATAAATCCCATTCTTCCTTTCACCCATTGATCACTTTTGCATCATTTTGCCTAAATTAGCCTCCCCGAATCCCCGCTTGTTAGAACATGACAGGCCCACTTTATCCATAACTGCTTGCAACAAAATGACAGGTGCACTTTCACCTCCAATCCTTTGTAAGCAGCAGATTCCACGACCTGCAGGTATGGGAAGTGTCAGTGGTGTTTTGCCTTGGCCCAGACAGCTTCTCGCACCCTCTGTTCACCCCTCATACATAGATTTGTTATGCTCTCTTCTGGCCGGCCCCATACAGATGAGCCAGAACAGAAACACTATTTGTATCTAAACTTGTGCTAGTAATTATATTCCTATTGATATATGTCTATACAGAGCATTCTAGGTGGCATGTGCAATAAATCCGCGAAGCATGGCAAATGTATATGACATATGTGGTTATTAATGCCATATGTAGTCTTCTCTTGGTTTATGGGATTGACAAGGAGCGAGGCTTAGGTTGCAGATTAGCTGGGATTGTCTCTAGTCACAGTTCTCTCCCCATGCAGGTGTCACACACAGTACTGTGTTACAGAGCAACATCTGGACAGCAGACCCCAGTCTGGCCTCGCTTGTGCAGATATATCCATCTCCTCAGGAAGGGAGGGTACCTGCAGGTCTCTGGCAGAGCCTCAACAGCCTGTGGCTATTTTACACAGCGCCGCTGACTTGCAGACACTGTTCTGAGAATCCTGGAGGCATTAGGAATCAACTCCTTGAAGGGCTTATAATGTAATGTAGGCATTTAACTTAAAGCGACACTGCAGCGAAAAAAAATGATGATATAATGAATTGTGTGTTAGTAGGAAAGCATTAGTAGCAAAGAAAAGAGTCTCATATTTTTATTTTCAGTTACATAGCTTTTTTTTATAACATTGCATCATTCTCTAATATTTGCAGTTTACAAATTACACTCTGTATCTGCAGTGAAATCTTATCTGAAGTTGTTTTTCATTTTTTCTTTGATGTACAGTGGGTTGCAAAAGTATTCGGCCCCCTTGAAGTTTTCCACATTTTGTCACATTACTGCCACTAACATGCATACATTTTATTGGAATTCCACATGAAAGACCAATACAAAGTGGTGTACATGTGAGAAGTGGAACGAAAATCATACATCATTCCAAACATTTTTTACAAATAAATAACTGCAAAGTGGGGTGTGCGTAATTATTCGGCCCCCTGAGTCAATACTTTGTAGAACCACCTTTTGCTGCAATTACAGCTGCCAGTCTTTTAGGGTATGTCTCTACCAGCTTTGCACATCTAGAGACTGAAATCCTTGCCCATTCTTCTTTGCAAAACAACTCCAGCTCAGTCAGATTAGATGGACAGCGTTTGTGAACAGCAGTTTTCAGATCTTGCCACAGATTCTCGATTGGATTTAGATCTGGACTTTGACTGGGCCATTCTAACACATAGATATGTTTTGTTTTAAACCATTCCATTGTTGCCCTGGCTTTATGTTTAGGGTCGTTGTCCTGCTGGAAGGTGAACCTCCGCCCCAGTCTCAAGTCTTTTGCAGTCTCCAAGAGGTTTTCTTCCAAGTTTGCCCTGTATTTGGCTCCATCCATCTTCCCATCAACTCTGACCAGCTTCCCTGTCCCTGCTGAAGAGATGCACCCCCCGAGCATGATGCTGCCACCACCATATATGACAGTGGGGATGGTGTGTTCAGAGTGATGTGCAGTGTTAGTTTTCTGCCACACATAGCGTTTTGCATTTTGGCCAAAAAGTTCAATTTTGGTCTCATCTGACCAGAGCACCTTCTTCCACATGGTTGCTGTGTCCCCCACATGGCTTGTGGCAAACTGCAAATGGGACTTGTTATGCTTTCTGTTAACAATGCCTTTCTTCTTGCCACTCTTCCATAAAGGCCAACTTTGTACAGTGCATGACTAATAGTTATCCTATGAACAGAGTCTCCCACCTGAGCTGTAGATCTCTGCAGCTTGTCCAGAGTCACCATGGGCCTCTTCACTGCATTTCTGATCAGCGCTCTCCTTGTTCGGCCTGTGAGTTTAGGTGGCTGGCCTTGTCTTGGTAGGTTTACAGTTGTGCCATACTCCTTCCATTTCTGAATGATCGCTTGAAAAGTGCTCCGTGGGATGTTGAAGGCTTTGGAAATCTTTTTGTAGCCTAAGCCTGCTTTACATTTCTCAATAACTTGATCCCTGACCTGTCTTGGACCTGTCTTGTGTGTTCTTTGGACTTCACGGTGTTGTTGCTCCCAATATTCTCTTAGACAACCTCTGAGGCCCTGACAGAGCAGCTGTATTTATACTGACATTAGATTACACACAGGTGCACTCTATTTAGTCATTAGCACTCATCAGGTAATGTCTATAGGCAACTGACTGCACTCAGATCAAAGGGGGCCAAATAATTATGCACACACCACTTTGCAGTTATTTATTTGTAAAAAATGTTTGGAATCATTTTTGTTCCACTTCTCACATGTACACCACTTTGTATTGGTCTTTCATGTGGAATTCCAATAAAATTGATTCATGTTTGTGGCAGTAATATGACAAAATGTGGAAAACTTCAAGGGGGCCGAATACTTTTGCAACCCACTGTATAAGTGCTTCAGAAAATAGCACAGCTCTCTGACTAAATTAGTCGTAGAGCTCAGAGAAGCTCTTTAGCATAGATAGCAAGTGAAGTTTCTTAACTCTTCATGTACTACAAACAATATGAGGGCCAGTGCACACCACAAAGCGCTAGCGTAATCGCAAACGCTCAGCGCTTTTTGAAGTGATTTTTCTAAGCGATTCTAAGCACGTGCCTTGCGATTTTCTAATCATGCCTAGCAATTTTTGGAGCGTTTTGGTGTAGCGTTTTTCATTTTTCGTTACAGTACAGCTGGAACTGAACAGCTTCCGTAACAAAAACGCTTGGAAAAATCGCTCACAAGCTGTGCTACTAATGTTCCATTTCTTAGCTGTACTACACATGCAAATCATTATCTCATAAATTTATTTTCACTTCAGACTTTAACCACTTTACCCCCAGCGGTGCGGATTTCCCCATCCCTTTTTCCACCCTGTTAACACCAGCGACAGAGAAATCCGCACCTGACGCCGCTCCCGCCGATGTCCGCGCTCCCGCTCGCTCGTCCGCGCGCCCCCGCGTTCATGCACGCTGCCGCCCGCTTGCCTGGAGATCAATGAATGGGAAAAAACATTCCCGTTCGTTGATCTAAGCCCCCGCAATGATCAGCTGCTTCTACGAGAAGCAGCGCAATCATTGTGAAAGAAAAAAAAGTTTCCCAGCCTCATAACACATCCTGCAAGCGTCCTTCCGGATACTTGCAGAACGCATAAACAAAAAGTTACTGTTGCCATCTTGTGGCCAAATAGTAAAACTACACCCTAAAGCATTTTTCATTTACAAATACATTAGTTATACACTAAAAATTAACTCATTACCTCCCACACTCCCCAATTTATTTATTTTTGTAATTAAAAAAAATTACAATTAAAAAAAATACATAAATAGTTACCTTAGGGACTGAACTTTTTAAATATTTATGTCAAGAGGGTATAACACTGTTACTTTATAAACTATGGGCTTGTAATTAGGGATGGACGCAAAACTGAAAAAAATGCACCTTTATTTCCAAATAAAATATTGGCGCCAAACATTGTTATAGGGACATAACTTAAATGGTATTATAACCGGAACAAATGGGCAAATAAATTTCATGGATTTTAATTACAGTAGCATGCATTATTTAAAAGCTATAAAGGCCGAAAACTGATTTTTTTCCCCACATTTTTTCCTATTTTCCCAATAAAACACATTTAGAATAAAATAATTCTTGGCATAATGTCCCACCTAAAGAAAGCCTAATTGGTGGCGAAAAAAACAAGATATAGTTCATTTCATTGCGATAAGTAATGATAAAGTTATAGACGAATGAATGGAAGGAGCGCTGAAAGGTGAAAATTGCTCTGGTGCTCAAGGGGTAAAACCCCTCAGTGGTGAAGTGGTTAAAGAAAACGTCTCACAAGTGGACCTGAATTCAGCAACGTAATCCCAATGACATAAAACGTGATAAGGACTAATACTCTAATGTGGGACCCTGAGCATTCTTATTTAGAATTAGAATAAATAAAATCTAAGAGGGGGGCTAAAGGTGGTGGTGGAAGGAGGGTAGCAGGAAATGTGGGCGTCTGCTAGGGTTTGGCCACCGCTGTAGGCACCCATTGAAATAGTGGCATTGAGAGGAAATTTGGGAGCTAAACAAATAGCAGGCTCTGCGTCCAGCACCTGATGTTTATTGGGCGCTGTGGTCGCCCAAGTTAGAGCACCCCACTGGGAACAATGGACCAGAGGCGTATCTAGGGAAAACTGCGCCTATGGCAAATGCTGAAATCTGCCTACGGGGAATGGTGTGGGTGGCACACCCTCCAAATATTTTAACATGTAGCCTTGGCTGAATTGATTGTGTTCAAGTTGAAGTGAAGCATGGCCTGTAAGAATGGAGTATCTCAGTAGGTCAGCCTATAAATTTCCTCCAAATTATGGTTAGGCAGCTTGTTTCCCTAAAAGATGTAGCCAGGCAGCAGAATGTCCCCCAGATAAAAACTAATATCTGTATGGAGAACACCAAGGATGCTTTGAAGCAGTGCCCCCAGTAGGAGGAGTCCATGGCACATGCCATACCTGCACCCCTGTAGATACGCCTCTGCAATGGACCAACATAAGCGATCTCCCCAGATTTTTTTTACAGCTGGGTGACATGAAAAAGTAGCTGGGTGGGGTGCGATGGGGGAATGCAAGGTCAGTGCAACTCTGCTTACAACATAGGAGGAGGATGAGGAGGCGAGCCGATGACAGTTGGGTGCTCACCAAAATTAGCCAGGTGGAGCAGCTGGCTATAAAAAGCCTGGGGAGAACACTGAACATAGTAGGTAGTTGATTTTTTTTCTGTTCAGTAATGAGCCCACACATGATTCGGGGGTAGCTGCTCATAAATTATGTTTTTGAATCTCAATCAAAGATTATGCTGGCTACGAGTCTTGGTAGAGAGACTGGGAGAGGTCACAGCTGGTGTACAGTCGAATCATCGAGTAAAAGCAGTGGTTAAGGTAGAGTGACCAGACGTCCCGGATTGCCCGGGACACGTCCCGGATTCGGGGTCCGCTGTCCCAGGCTTAATGAGGTCCCGGGAAACGTCCCGCTTTCAGCAGCGGGACGTCCCGGCCTCGGGACTCTGGCCACTCTCTCCTCAATGAACTGGCAGCGGCGTCTATAGACGCCGTGCCAGTTCAGTGCCCGCAGCCCCGCTCCAGCCTCCTCTTCCGGTGTCTGTTTCCGACACCGGCAGGCGAGCAGGGCTACGGCAAGATGGCTGCCGGAGCCCTGTACTGGAGACCTATTTGTGTCACTAGTACAGGGCTTCGGGCGCCATCTTGCCGTAGCCCTGTCAGCGCGGGAGAGAAGAGCAGGAGGAGGAAGACGGTCCCGGGACGGAGCAGCGCGCCAGAGGCCGGACACTTCTGCCAGGTGAGTAAATGCTTTCTTTTCCAGGTGAAATGTTTGCCCGCATTGTTTCTTTTCCAGGTGAAATGTTTGCCCGCATTGTTTCTTTTCCAGGTGAAATGTTTGCCCGCAATGTTTCTTTTCCAGGTGAAATGTTTGCCCGCATTGTTTCTTTTCCAGGTGAAATGTTTGCCCGCATTGTTTCTTTTCCAGGTGAAATGTTTGCCCGCATTGTTTCTTTTCCAGGTGAAATGTTTGCCCGCATTGTTTCTTTTCCAGGTGAAATGTTTGCCCGCAATGTTTCTTTTCCAGGTGAAATGTTTGCCCGCATTGTTTCTTTTCTGGTGAAATGTTTGCCCGCATTGTTTCTTTTCCAGGTGAAATGTTTGCCCGCATTGTTTCTTTTCTGGCGAAATGTTTGCCTGCAGTGCGTTTCTTTTCTGGCGAAATGTTTGCCCGCAGTGCGTTTCTTTTCTGGCGAAATGTTTGCCGCATTGCGTTTCTTTTCTGGTTAAATGTTTGGCCGCAGTGCGTTTCTTTTCTGGTGAAATGTTTGCCCGCAGTGCGTTTCTTTTCTGGCGAAATGTTTGCCCGCATTGCGTTTCTTTTCTGGCGAAATGTTTGCCCGCAGTGCGTTTCTTTTCTGGCGAAATGTTTGCCCGCATTGCGTTTCTTTTCTGGTGAAATGTTTGGCCGCAGTGCGTTTCTTTTCTGGTGAAATGTTTGCCCGCAGTGCGTTTCTTTTCTGGTGAAATGTTTGGCCGCAGTGCGTTTCTTTTCTGGTGAAATGTTTGCCCGCAGTGCGTTTATTTTGTACTGACATGTTGCCCGCATTGCGTTTATTTTGTACTGACATGTTTGCCCGCATTGCATTTATTTTATACTGACATGTTGCCTATTGCGTTTATTTTCTGGTGTCCGGGGTAACTGTTACTGCATTTATTATTTAATGGTCATAGATGGCTATGTTTGCTGCTTTGTGGTTACGGTATACTATTAGCATCACACAGTTTCTGCACACCCATGATACAAAGTCTCGTTTGTCCACATCATGGCGTAAACACTGCTTTCTTATGCCTCGCTGTTACATCATTACGTTAGCTCCGCCCATACAATGTCATGGCCACGCCCATTTTTTCGGCGCGCGCCGCAGCCCTCCTCCCCCAGTCTTCGCCGCTGCGTGCTCCTCACTCCTTCCCACTTTTCGCCGCGGCGCTGCGCGCGCCGCCCCCCCCCCACGCCCCCCCCCCCCCGTCCCAGGTTGGACCCACAAAAATATGGTCACTCTAGTTAAGGCAAGCAGATGGCTAGGATAGCGAGGTTCAAGCAGATCTCAAGCAGATTCTGGAGACAAGAGCAAGGACAGAGAATTTAGGTCGCCAAAAATCTAGAACAAGGACAGCTGGTGTGATGGCAAAGCATCAGCTGCCACAACACGGGGAATTAAATACCCTCCTCGACAGAGGCAAATATCCTATACAATCCATGGGATGCATGTTAGCACATGCACTGCCAGCCACCTCAGTGCACACGTGTACACACCTCTATCCACTCTGGGCCGGATTTCTGGCAAGGCCACATAGGCCATGGCCTAGGGAACCAGAAATTTAGGGGCGGCTCAGTGAGGGGCAGTAAAGCTGCTCTATGCAGCCATCCCTATCTACAAGGACAGCTTTAACCTTTGAACTCTCTATCCTGTACTTGTGTTGTCCCTGCAAGAACTGTAAGCTCTATCCTGCAGGTATACATCAACCTAAGGGCCCTTTTGCACTTAATCAGTTGCTCTCAGTTAAAACGGAAAGAAAACTGATTTTCAAAGTAATGTCCATGTTTTTCTATGGCACCTTTTACACTTAACGCGTTTTAACTGAAATCTTCATCCCAATGCACTGCTACGGAAAAAACGCGTACTAACTCGTACCAATGCGTGCTAACGCACACCAACTGATTAAGTGTAAACGGGGCCTAACTCTCATGGTGACACAATGGATCCATCATTAACGAGATGGCAAACATAACATAAAAGTTCTTAAGGAAAACATAATTTATAATATATACGCGTATTACTGAAATAGTTATTGTCTGTGACATCCAATGATGGAAAGTAAGTTCTCATTGGGGCACACAGAGATAACAACCATACAGACGGTATAGTTGGCCTTGGGCGGTAAAAAGTACAAATCCGGCCCTGTATCCACTGCCATAAGAATGCGGCCACAGACACTAAGGTGCACAAACACTGCGTTAATGTAGAACCAAAACCAAACTCAACTCTCAAATAGAGCAGTGTTTGCTTTTATACCATATAGCGGTTATACAGCACAACAAGACCAGCACAACATTTGGGGCTGTGCACCCTTTATCAAGCGCCTGCTTGCAGCACAGTCCGGCACAGTTGTGCTGGTCTTGTTATGCCATATAACTGCTATATGGGAAAAAAAACAAACACTTTGGAGATTGGAGATTTTTCCCATTTGAGGGTTGAGTTCAGTTTTGGTTCTACATTTATAGTCAGACTGCTGGAGGTTCAATGATCCTCTTTGCCTTACGCATACACGCCAAACTCTGGCCCACCATGGAAGCTATATTCGGGCGTAGCCCTAGATTACCACGGACGCCATGGGTGGGAGGGGGGGTTTCAAGCACTGGACACCACAGAACTGTTTAGGGGTGTGGGAGAAGCACTAGCCACCGGGGAACTGTATAGTAGGGGGAGGGAAACCACTAGACACCAGGGAACTGTATAGGAGAGGGAGGACCACTAAATACCAGGAAACTTTATGGTGGAGGGAGGACCACTAGACACCAGGGAACTGTACTGAGGAGGGAGGAAGGCCACTAAACTACAGGGAACTATATAAGGGAGGGAGGAGAGCCACTAAACACCATGGAACTGTATAGAGGAGGGGGGCACAAGACTCCAGGGAACTGTATAGAGGAGGGCCACTAGACACCAGGGAACTATATAGGGGAGAAAGGTGGACACTAGGCATTGAGGATGGCTCACGACTTGGTCCCAGTGTTTAATACCGGCCCACTTTGTATTTGAGTTTGACACCCCTGACCTAACTAGACTCCCCACAATGCATGGTTTTACCTCAGGCCTACGGACAAACCCCTATATACAGTCACAAACCCCCTGCATGCCCTATATATAGTCACAAACCCCCTGCATGCCCTATATACAGTCACAAACCACCTGCATGCCAGAAAAATGGACAGGGTCACTTGAAGCCTCGTAATAATGTTTGTTTCAGGTTCATGAGTGACCAGATGTGACAGTTCTGAAGAGTTCATATTAAAAAGTAAAAAACTCTGCCAGAATCAAAGGTAGCAACTCCCATATTTCTATCTCACAGGTTCACTTTAATACCCTTCACATGAATTTGCCATGTGTTTTGGTCCTCCAGAGTACCGCCATTTCCTTCTGCATGAACTCAGGCCAGGTAGACAGAGGCCGTCGGCTCCTGTCTAAGGTCCCCTGAGGTCAGCGCAATTTCGATGTACTTTTTCCACATGTGCTGATGGCCAGATTAAGGTACCAGCTCCAGCGTCAAGAACGTGAACTCCTTGCTGGGGAATAGGATTAGCTGTCTGAGCTATATAAACATTGACAAAACGCCTATCAGAAAGTCCGTTTGTAGCCAGAAAAATGTGTGTTTGCTTGATGCTTTCTTTCCTGAGCCAGGAAAGACACATCCAATCCAGGGCGGAATAAAAAAATTAAGCCGTAGCCGTTGACGCATTGCCAAGCAAGTGCCAGGGCTGATCCATTCACATCTGTAACGATAACATGTGACAACTGCCTGATTTCTAACAAAGCCTGGAGAACACAGATGATCACACTCAGCTCAGGACAACTTCATGCAGAACTGTAACCCTTTCTTCAGAGTCAAACTGAACGGTTTATTATTGTAGCAATGTGCGGAATAGGTAGAGCCATGGTCAACGGGGGAACACTGCCGCCATTGCCAGGAGAAGTTGTCCTTTCAGAGCCATCCAGCTGAAGAACCTCTTTTGGCTTTCATAACTTAATTCTGACCTTGATATGGTGGCATTTTAGGTGAGCACAACTAAAGCTAAAGCTAGGGCAATCTCTCAGGAAACACAGGAGCTTTCCTTGAAGAGGCAAGGAAACAATGACCTTGGTGATACAGTGTCTCTTAAAGAGAACCAGAGGCAAACCTCGGGTTAAAAAAACCCATATACTTATTGGAGTAGAGGAAGCCTCTGGATCTTCTGGTGTCCTCTGGACCCTCTGGAGGATCTGGTCTGCGCTCGTCTTCACGCTCGAGCGCAGCCATTCTGCAGCCATGCAAGCGTGGCTGCACCTGTGCAGTAGCGTGGAGCCCAGAGTCATAACTACAAGTCATGGGGCCCCCCAGGAAAACTTTGATAGGGCCCCTCAATGTTCACATCTCTTCCCTTTGCCTACCTCTTGTGACCCTCAGACCCTGGAAGTCCTTCTTAAAAGTGTCAAAAATCAAGAGTGGCCATCATAATCTTCACACCCATAACAAGTGTAGGCACAAAAACACCCGATCTGAAGGATGGACCCCTTTATCATAGGGAGTGAAATAGTAGTTGGGGGCCCCTTTACAGCTCTGAGCCACCCCAGCAGTTGCAAGGTCTGCTCCCCTGTAGTTATGCCCCTGATGGAGCACGAGCGGCTCTGGCTTACTACGTAGGTGTGCTCAGGCACAGGGGCAGCACAGTTGTACTCATTCCTGAAGAGCTGCCCTGATCTTCAATCAGCCAAGTCCTTGTTGGATTTCTTCGGGGCATTCACGAGCGGCAATGGAGGCCTGGAGAAAAGTTTGGGAAGCCTCTACAGGAACCAGAGGCTTCCCTCTTCTTCGGTAAGCATGTGGTGTTTCATCTGAGGTTCACCTCGGGTACACTTTTAGCTTCACAAGTAGTGCTGCATGTATGTATCAAAGCTCATGGAGAAGCATGTGATTAGTCTGATCAGGTGATGCATCTCTAAGGCTCTGATTTGCTGTGATTAATTTCAGCTTTGGCACATGATCGTGACCTGCAAATCAGCAAGCCTTACAAGCCTGTCACCTGATCACATGCTTCTTCAAGAGTTTTGCTACATACAAGCAAAACTGTTCACAAGTAATGAGAAGAGTAAGTGGAAGACTGAACACATCAGCCAAAACAGTTTGACGGTTTTTGGTGGGAG
Source organism: Hyperolius riggenbachi (assembly GCF_040937935.1). Classification (NCBI taxonomy): domain Eukaryota; kingdom Metazoa; phylum Chordata; class Amphibia; order Anura; family Hyperoliidae; genus Hyperolius; species Hyperolius riggenbachi. The sequence continues at coordinate 68,619,957 of NC_090649.1, forward strand.
ACTGCGTCTGAATCACACTCCTGAATCAAGCATGCAGCTAATCCAGTCAGACTTCAGTCAGATCACCTGGCATACTTGTTTAGGGTCCATTTCTAAGACTAGAGGCAGAGGATCAGCAGGACAGTCAGGCAACTGGTATTGTTTAAAATGAAACAAACATGCCTGCCTTAATATGTCTCTGATATCAGGTTGGCTTTAAAGTGCATCTGAAATCTGAATGTCTTTTTTGTTTAAATAAAAGGTAACTCGTATCTTCTCCTCAGACCAGGACTATACCCATACCTTTAGATTGTCTCTGTGAAGTCCCATTCGCTCAGATATCCTTAGTTATAGTCATCAGCAGATAATGTCATTGTGTTACTCCTATGCAGCCTGGAATCTTACCAATTAAATGCAGTTGCTGCTAATTTGGACTAACCCATTTGCAAGCTGTATGCAATCTGCTGCAAAATTTGCATCAACTCAGAAAATTAGAATCTCAATGATCATCATGCTGGCTCTCTGCTCTGCCTCTTTTCTTACTGTGTAACCAATATTACTTCAAAGACGTATAGGGCTGTTTTCCACTGAGAAACACGGCTGCGATTATCACATTTTTATAGAGCAATTGAACCGCAATCCAAAAGGTATACAGCTACGATTGCGGGGCATTTGCGTTGGCGCCCATACCCTACTCATACTGCTGGAAGGCACTGTGTTTTGACCTGAGGAAGAAGGCTAGTACATGTGAAATGCGTTGTCTGCGTTTTGAATACTAACACCTTACCAGTTAAACTGGTGTCCTATCTTCCAGAGAGGTAAAATAATACCTCTCTTTATTATATGTTATCATTTTTATTTAATTTATTACTATACAAACACCCTAGGCGCCTCCATCCTCAAAACATTTGCAATTTAGGATGGCCAAAGAAAAGGGAGTGGGGAAATATTTTAAATTGCCACATTGAGGGAAAACATTTTCTGTACAGGAGGCTAATCGCTCGAAAACTGTAGCAGGCACGACAATTTCCGATTGGAGAAATTGGGTCACAAAGAGAGGGCACTAATGGAAATATTCCACTAGTTCAAAGATGGCAAATGTCATTCCGTGGAAAACAGCCATTAGAGACAGAAAATTTTGCATAATGATAATTGTACATGATTTTGTCATGTACGATCCTCCCCATAGAGAAGACCGCAGCTGTGCGCGGAGGCTGCGCCGATCGCTGGATAGTATGTATATAGGCTTAGTATGTATATAGCAGCTGGATCGGGGGGATCGGTGGGTGGGAGGCACCTATACTGGATCCATCTGAAAATGGCGCCTGCGAATAATGGCGCACGGTGTTGCCGCTAATCCATTTGTCGCTTATCGCTATTTAACGTTAAAGCCTTATCGTTATTTAGCTCTGTTTATTTTATTGAAAATTAGCGTTAACACACAGAACCCTCTCTGTACCTATCCCTAACCCCTAGACCCCCCTGGTGGTGCCTAACCCTAACCACCCCCCTGATGGTGCCTAACCCTAACCACCCCCTGGTGGTGCCTAACCCTAACCACCCCCCTGGTGGTGCCTAACCCTAACCACCCCCCTGGTGGTGCCTAACCCTAACCACCCCCCTGGTGGTGCCTAACCCTAACCACCCCCTGATGGTGCCTAACCCTAACCACCCCCCTGATGGTGCCTAACCCTAACCACCCCCCTGGTAGTGCCTAAACCTAACCACACCCCTGGTGGTGCCTAAACCTAACTACCCCCCTGGTGGTGCCTAACCCTAACCACCCCCCTGGTGGTGCCTAACCCTAAGCACCCCCTTGGTGGTGCCTAACCCTAATCAACCCCCTGGAGGTACCTAACCCTAAGCACCCCCTGGTGGTGCCTAACCCTAAATCTCCCCTGGTGGTGCCTAACCCTAACCTTGACAGTGTTACATTAAATCCATTTACCGTTTTGCAGTTAAATAACATCTGCAGTTTGGCTTATGTAGGGCGCTATTAATAACGTTACTGTGCACAATAACGTCTGTTGTTTGGCATATAAACGGCACTATTGATAAATAACGTTACTGTGTGCCGTTTTTATTCTTTTTTCCCTGTGCGCCATTATTATGCAGTACTAACGATAAATAGCGATAAGCGTATCTTTTTAATGCGGCACCATTTTTATGCATAGGCGCTGTGTTCCATTATTCACTGATCCGCCTATACTAGCTAGTCTAGTGCTAGCTAATGTGTCGTGCTGCCATTAAATCTAATAGATTTATATTGGGGGACTCCTGAGGCTGCTAGCTAAACCTCTTGAGTGGCATACCCGACACAGTGTCAGGCATATCGCTCAGGAGGTTAAAAAACATTTTTGCTTTGCCTTTTTAAATACTATTTTCTCAAAAACGACAAGGTCTTTTTGTAAAATTCTTTTTTTTCCCTTATTCCTGCTATTACCCTTAACATACATAGCACATTTTGGTGACAATAGCATGTGTGCTTTGCTATTCAAAGCTAAATTCGGGACAGAATTTCATGTTAATTATGCAAAATTATAAATGGATAACACAAAATCAATTGAACGTCCAAATTGTAATTACGTATGGCCGTAATTGCGAAAAATTTAGGCAAAATTTTGAGTAACCATAATTAGCAGATTAAAATCATCATTAGAAGTCTCTAGATCAGTGGTCCTCAAACTAAGACCCGCGGGCCGAATGTGGCCCCCTGAGGCTTTTTTACCGGCCCCCTACACACAAAATGTATTACTTATAGATGCGGTCAGCTACATCTTTAAATACTGGAGATCTGCATATAGAATAGCAGTGCTGTCACCACCCATCCACATGGAAGCCAGAAAGCAGTAATTCACTGGTTTTCAATCAAATTCCACATCAGGTGACACTGCTGTTCAATTGAACTGCAGGTTGTCACCTTAGTATGCTTCACTGTCTGGCCTGCAAAGACTTCTACATTTTATGTATACTCCAGCCCCCCAGCAGTCTGAAATATGTTGACCCGGCCCTCGACCCAAAATGTTTGAGGACCCGTGCTCTAGATAATCCAGAGGTTTCCCCCGTCCCCTCCACCTTACCGACCCGGTGCTGGGACCCCTCAAGCACGTCAATAAGGCCTTGTTGACAGAGCACTGCCCATTTACAAATAGGTTGCCCCTGCGCAGTAGCATGAAGCTGAACAGGCTTAGCTTTTTCCGATGAGGCCGAACGGCGGCTTCGTGCTACTTCACAGGCGAAACTGTCCTATGATTTGCGGCCGCGCTCATTCATGTATGCAGGGTCCCGAGCTTTGGGGTGTCCCATCGCTGGAACGGCAAGGTGGTGGAGGATGGGGGGAAGTCTCTGGTGAATCCAGAGCTACCGAAGTAAGTATCTGAACCTCTCTCCTTACAATCCCGCATGCTTGCTTTAACCACTTCAGCCTTCATTGTTTTTTCACCTTATACATCCGAGCAATTTTCAGCTCCCATTCATTCGCCAATAACTTTATCACTACTTATCACAATGAAATGATCTACATCTTGTTTTTTCTGCCACCAATTGGGCTTTCTTTGGGTGAGACATTTTGCGAAGAATTATTTTTTTCTAAATGCATTTTAACGGGAATAATAAGAAAAAAATGGAAAAAAATCATTTGTTCTCAGTCTTCTGCCATTATAGCTTTAAAATAATAATTAAAACCCATTTGCCCATTTGCCCTGGTTATTACACCATTTAAATGATGTCCCTATCACAATGTATGACGCCAATATTTTATTTGGAAATAAAGGTGCATTTTTTCAGTTTTGTGCCCATCAATATTAACAAGCTTATAATTAAAAAAAAATAAAAATAGTAATATACCCTCTTGACATGCATATTAAAAAAGTTCAGACCCTTAGGTAACTATTTATGTTTTGTTTTGTTTTAATTGTATTTTTTTTTTTATTAAAAATTTTATTTGGGTATTTCTTGGAGAGTGTGGGAGGTAAACAGTTAATTTATAAATGTAATTGTATGTCTGTTTATTAAAAGATGTATGTAGATGTAGTTTTACTATTTGGCCACAAGATGGCCTCAGTCATTTTTTCCTTTTTTTTTTCATCCTGTAAGCGAGCGATCACACTTACAGGAAGTGAAGGGAGGACGTTGAATTTTTTTTTTCTCTTTAGAAAGATCGCGGCTTCTCATAGAAGCCTTCTGTCTTTCTAACGGGGACTTAGATCAATGAATGGGAACTGCATTCCCATCTATAGATCTCCATGCTAACAGGCAGCGGCACGAGAGTGCGAGGGCGTGCGATCAGCCGTGGGAGCGCACAGCAGTGCGGCAGCAGCCTTTTGGAGGTAGTAGCTACATCCAAAAGGCTTAATTGGTTAAAGAGAAAAATGTACTGAGAGAAATATGGAGACAGAATTTTGTAGGCCTTTATAATAAACAAATGCAAGTTTGTATGAATGTAGTGTGTGCATGTAGTGTCCATTGTCTACTTCTACTTAAAGTGGACCTGGACTCTTGCACAGGTCAGAAGGAAAACATAGAGAAATGCACCCTGTATGTATTTAGAGAGTTTAGCCTGCCTGATTCCCCCTCATCTGTGACTAATCAGGAGTTGTAATTTGATCTCTCAGTTGTGTCCGCTCAGGAATTTCCTCTGCCACAGCAGAGCAGCTAATTTGTATACATACGATGTTAACCCTATGTCTGTTTCCATGAAATCAGGAAGTAGTCACGCTTCAGATTTAATGCAGGATTTGTATCAGCTGTAACTTTTCTATAAAGGTAATTATGATGTTGCTTATCTTTTAGAGCAGAGAGGAAGTTCTGAGTTCATGTCCGCTTTAGCTTGTCTCTCTCTCTGGCCCTCGGACATTGCATGCGCTTAGTCCGCAACTCAGACAAGTCGTTGACTATGTGGGACTTACAGCGGCGCAAATGAGGGGACCGGGAGGATGGCGACAGAGCAGACAAACTACAGAGGGCTGGAAGAAGCCCCAGGTAAGTAAATAACCTTTTATGGTTTCATCTCAGGTACACTTTAATTACAGCAGGGTCCCTTGTATCCGGTACTGACCGAACCTCCAGCAATGTCTTGTAGTCTCCCTGCAGCTCCTAGCGGCTTTCCGGCGCCTTCCGTGTACATAAGTTGACCTGTCACCTGACCCACATCGCGTCAGGTGACACGCCAACTTAGGTGCATGGCGCCGCAAAGCTGCTAGGAGCTGCAGGGAGACTACAAGACATTGCTGGAGGCTCGGTCAGTAGTTTATGACTCCACCCCCTCAAAAAAATGTTCCGGTTATCTATCAGGCATGCTGGTTAGTTGAGACTTCCAGTTGCCTGAGTTCCGAATGACGGGGACTTTGCTGTAGTAGGCATCTTGGTTGGATCTGGACTTTGGATATCTCCTGACCTCATATAATCTCCCGCCTCTAGTACACACTCAGCAACAAAGTTATACAAGCGTCTTTTTTCCACATGCCAGTTTGTAATTTATGCACAGGGGCTTTGGGTTCTCTTCCTCCAGACACTGCTAAGCAGCAGCAGCCAGTAATTAAAGTACAATTATAATTGTGCCACATTTGTGATACAATAATCCAGCCGTGCATATTTATTACCCGCCGTGTACACAGAGGCATTTATAACTAAAAAGGTATTTTATTACTTAGAAAACAAAAACAAAACTTGGCGCAGACAGTTGTCACCCTGGAACTGGCTCCAGTCTGCCAGGTCACTTCATAAACACAGCCCCAAGAGGGAGTACAGTGCATGTGTTAGATTACTGGTGCAGCCATAGACTGTCTGACTAATGCAACCAGCTACTGAAATGCCTTCTCATAGCGCACTGCTGCCCTCTTGTGCTTGAATTGAGAATTAAAAATATCTATATACTATATGTTATCCCTTTCAACATGAAGATAACAAGGCTAGTATGGGAGGTGTCATTTATAGTAGTTAAAGTGGACACAAGGAAAACTTAAAGAGACACTGTAACATCAAAAATATCCCCTGGGGGGTACTCACCTCGGGTGTGGGAAGCCTCGGGATCCTAATGAGGCTTCCCACGCCGTCCTCTGCCCCACGGGGGTCTCGCTGCAGCCCTCCGAACAGCCGGCGACAGACCCGACTGTCAATTCAATATTTACCTTTGCAGGCTCCAGCGGGGGCGCTGTGGCTGCTTTCGGCTCCGAAGTAGACGGAAATACCCGATCTCAGTCGGGTCCGCTCTACTGCGCAGGCGCCGGAGACTTGCACCTGCGCAGTAGAGCGGACCCGACGCCTGCGCAGTAGAGCGGACCCGACGGCGATCAGGTATTTCCGCCTACTTCGGAGCCGACAGCCGTCAGAGCACCTGCGCAGGAGCCGGGAAGGTAAATATTGACGTCACCGCTGTACAGAGAGCTGCAGCGAGACCCCCGAGGGACGAAGGACGGCGTGGGAAGCCTCATTAGGATCCTGAGGCTTCCCCCACCCGAGGTGAATACCCCCCAGGGGACGTTTTGACGTTACAGATTCTCTTTAAGAGAAATGCACCCTGTGTGTTTTTAGAGAGAAGAGCCTGTCTAATTCTCCCTCATCTTCAAGTAATCACAAGTGTAATCAGATCAGGTCCAATCTGATTTCCAGCCGTTTTTCTGATTGATTTTGTATAGAAGTGATCAGAAAGTCGATCAGAAATATTATCCGAAATTATATTTGACCCTTCTATCTGATGGGAAATTGCATGTTGTGTACCAGACATTATGTCTGTCTAATCCACTTGTTTATAGAGCCTTAGATAATAAAAGAAACATGAAGTTAGATACTTTTTTATATTTTTTAGAATATATGCAATCACTGAGAGGTGGCAGCTAAAGCCAAAGAGTAGATCTAACCCAAATAATCATTTCCAAGTTGTCCGCTGTATGTCTGCAGGTCCTTCCATCCACCACACGTCCCATCCTGCCACACCGCACTCTGATTTGCCCCAGCACTGACTGGTTGCGGCACGCTCTAATTGGCCACAGGTAGCGTGGCTTTCATTGGTTGCAGCCCGCTGTAATTGGCCGCAGCGATTCACTGTGAGCATGGCGTGGATTGGCTGTGGAGCTTATTGGTTGGCCTCCCTGTGCCTCACGCAATATAGCGCATGCCTCATCACTTGTAAATACATCATGAAAATAATAATGTGCAGCTACATAGTCAGCAGAGAATTTTTTTTTAATTTGAGACTCTGAAAGACTATGTGAAAGACTGTAATTCAGCTGATACAATAAAACATAAAACCTATTTTTCAGCTTTAAAACAGAAAATAAAACTGTGAGATACTGAAAGGTTGTAATAATGTGCTGCTTAAATCACCCCGATATTAAAATATATACAGCACATCACAATTTCTTAAAAATGACATCATTGCTTCAACTAGTCAGCAGCACATTCCTCCAGACAGTGCTTTACAGATACATTAATAATTAACACTCTAGAAGTTCCAGGCACCTGAATACAAAACCTGTATTTCAATACCCAGTTGGTATATTACCATACAAGCCACTGTGACAGAGATCTGAAGACTCAGACCTATTCATGCATTGTTGTTAAAAAACCTGGTCTATTGAGAAATTAACACATGTAACAAAGTCTACCTCTGCCAGTTGTTTACAGAATAACAAATCCTATTGTCTCTGCTGTCTGTACCATGTCTATGCTATTGTTTCAAATATTTTCTATGTGCACTCCGGTCTAATCTGGTTTTTCCCTAACATCAGGGTGTATATAAGATTGACCTGTAAATAAAGATTTCAGATGCTGTTCCACCAATTTAAGTGTTTGTGGTTCTGTATCTCCCAGCTGGAGGAGAGGGTATTCACTTGGATTGGGGGAGAACTTTAACCTGGGTTGCAGATTATTCTGCTAAGTCATCTTGTAGCTGCCTCCGATGAAATCGAGCTAACAGTTTGGTGTCGAGAATTTGGATCCGCCATATACAGTATCGGGTGAGTAATTCTATTTTTTGATTACCACCCTATACTGTCAGAGCGGATTAATAGAACCCGGAGGGAAAGTGCTTCTGTAGCGCCTCTCCCAGGAATCTGATATTCCTAAAGTAAATAGCGGGTCTGATGCCCCAATTAAGAAAGCAGTACTGTGTGTCTAAGTGAATATTCTCTCTAAACCTTGTATATTGTTGTATAGTCGCTTAAGTGAATTTTAGTTATATAAGATTGCATGTTACTGTATAGATTTGTTAGCTTAGCATAATGGAAAAGTCTCAAAGGTAAGGGGACTCCCAAGGGTTATTTTTGATTTATGATGTATCATATTCTGTGATGCTGTTTAATGCGGATATATAGATTTGTAAGTTTTAGAAAGAATCATGTTCCACAATTTGCTTTGAATCTTATTTCTGACTAACTCTCTATTTAGGAGTTTCATTTTTTTTTCTCGGAGACACTCAGCAGTTGCAGGTGTCTCTCTGGACCAGGACATTTTGAATGGGCATTGCGGCCGCAGGATAACTTTTTTTTATCAGTCCCTCCAAAATGTTCTGGCCTAGCTACTAGATGTTTCTGAGCCTTTTCTTCTAATTACTATAAATGTGTTTGTCTATCTCCTCTCACTGTAGTTTCTGTGGAACTGTGATTTAAATTGCTTGTGTATGACTGGTTGCACTTTTTCAGCTAGGTTGTACTTTACATATGCATCTCTGGACATCTGCTCAGAGTTGTTGCAGGTTTCCACCCCCTCCCTCCATGTATTGGGAGATACTTGTGTTAATGCTTTTGTTTTTTCTCTTTCCTCTTCCCTGAAAAGACTGGGGGCAATGAGGAGAGTGGCAGGAAGCAGAAACGAGAGGAGATCCCAGCTATTTGTTGTTTGTCTGTTTGTGTATGTGTCTGTGCACAGAGAGTATCCAAATATTTTTTTTAGAGTTAGGAATAAACCTCTTAATTTAATTGATCGTTTTTTTCTACAGTCAGAAAAGTCAAAAGCTAAATTATTGTTGGAGTCTAAAATTGATCGTTTTTTTCTACAGTCAGAAAAGTCAAAAGCTAAATTATTGTTGGAGTCTAAAAGGTATGCGGACTGTGGTTATGTAAAGGTGCATGTGTTGTCTTTCTTTGTCTACTATAGGAGAGGGTTTGTAAATTGTCTTGAAGCAAGGCAGGTGAGATTGAATGTGTAATTGGTTTTCACCTCATATAATGAATGACCCATGCACAAAGTTGCTGGCCATTGTGATGTTTTGAATTTAGTGTTTTGCAAAGGAAACAATTTATTTCGGGTGAACCAGATGTAACATGTCTTAAAATTTGTAATTTAAAGTTGGTTATAAAAAATTAACATACGAAAAGGCATGTTCCATCTGAAGTTTTTTGTTTTTCATGTGGGTTTTTTTTTTTGTCAGGTATTTTTGCATATACCTGAGAATTCAAAGCACACAACAGTTTTGCTGTCAATGGGGTTTGTAAATATTCAAGTAGGAATTGCTTTGAATGAAATGTAATACTTTTAGCTTGAGTTTGCACTCATGCCGATATGAATGTAATGTAGAGAGATTGTGTCCAAAATCATCTTGCTCAAATTACTAGAACTGATGCTCATTCTAGGTTTTCCATTCATATTGCCAAGAATAATGCAAACAATTGTGTGAATGTTTGAATACTTGTATGAAATTAGTGGTGATGAGTCCCTTAAGCAAAGTGACATACTTATATTTTTTTTTTCACTTGTAATTGGGTAAAATTCTAACATGCTTTTACAGCAATTTCTTTGTTGGTTTCTGGTCTGTATCTGGTTACAATCTGAGGGGTGTGGGAAACGAACCCTGGTGTTGGTGCATTTGGGGAGGGTTTTGAACAACAGACGTTGACTCCCTGTACCACCCACTGTGCACAGGGTGAGATGGGGGGCCAACTAAACCTGCAAGTGGCTGAATCACACAGCCTCATAACCCGGCCCACATCAGTGTTCTAACATGCCTGGAGAGGGTGGAGACACATATGTCATGCAAAATACTTATTGGTTGATTTGATTGTAATTGTCTCCATATGTCTGTTTGTATTGACACTGTGCTGTATAAAGCAAGGTCAGAGAAATGTGTTTAAGTGTCAGAACTCTATATTACTAGGATTTACAGAAAGTATGATGTTAGTAAAAGAAATTTGAATAGAGACGAGAATAGAGAGAGTAACCTTTGTCCAAAATATTGTTACATAGCTACGCATGTGGTAAATAGGTTGCACACACCCACTAAGCTGTTTAACTTCTTATTACCATTGAGGACCTCTACATAACTGCTTTGATCGAGACTGAGCTATCATTTACTTGGCTCATGCAGTTTGACAAACCTTGAACTCTTGTCTGACTCATCTTTACTACTTTGCTTGCACAAGTGTTCTTTATTACCTGTTCGCTTGGAGACCTACCTGTGATATCACCTGATTATGGAATACTTTGGAGATCATCTGATCTGATTCTCCTGCACTGATGCAGCCCTAGAAGGATGACCCTCTGCTGTAAGGATGAGCCCTTCCTGCACCTGCCCTCCTCCTGTGTTGGTGATGGCTGCTTCAAGCCTTTCTTTTGTGTCATCCTTTGGGAAGAACTCCGCCTCTGCTGTTGCAACTGTGAGGTTTCTCAACTGGGATGAGAAGTTGAGTCTGCCCTTCCCTGCCTTCTACAACCTGGCTGCAATTGCTACATCCTTGTTATAAATCTGTTTCCATTTCTTTTGTGGGTGCCCAATGCCATACAATGAAACTGCTAACAAAAAGGCACTGGGTGTATCCACGGTGATTACACGGCCAGCTCTCAACCGCCACTGTCTGTTTGCCCCGAGACAGTGAGAGCTTGGCAGAAAAACATCTGCATTCATCATGAGGGCTTGTGGTGATGAATTCACCATCCTCCTTCACCCTTCAAATGAACAATATTCTACTCTGCAATAATGAACTGACATTTCCTGGACCCACTCGAGGATCATTTTTTTTTCCAAAATGCATTAAGGAGTTCTAACCTTATGGGTGAGGTGTGGCTTTAGGCAACCTGTTACAGTTTACCACATTCAGTTTTCCATTAAGTTATGCAGGGCTAGATTAGGATGATATACTAGCAAAGCTAACTACTGTTAATTCATCTTGTAGTTGTGTAACCCTTTAAACTGTATATTGTATTTGTGTACCAATGACAACACTAACTCATTGATCTCTAACATACATAGAGCTGTGCATAGTATCTAAGTGATCCCGCCCTTTCCTTTAGAAAAGGTTGGGATCAAAGGTTGGGTTGAAAGGTTGTAATAATGTGCTGCTTAAATCACCCCGATATTAAAATATATACAGCACATCACAATTTCTTAAAAATGACATCATTGCTTCAACTAGTCAGCAGCACATTCCTCCAGACAGTGCTTTACAGATACATTAATAATTAACACTCTAGAAGTTCCAGGCACCTGAATACAAAACCTGTATTTCAATACCCAGTTGGTATATTACCATACAAGCCACTGTGACAGAGATCTGAAGACTCAGACCTATTCATGCATTGTTGTTAAAAAACCTGGTCTATTGAGAAATTAACACATGTAACAAAGTCTACCTCTGCCAGTTGTTTACAGAATAACAAATCCTATTGTCTCTGCTGTCTGTACCATGTCTATGCTATTGTTTCAAATATTTTCTATGTGCACTCCGGTCTAATCTGGTTTTTCCCTAACATCAGGGTGTATATAAGATTGACCTGTAAATAAAGATTTCAGATGCTGTTCCACCAATTTAAGTGTTTGTGGTTCTGTATCTCCCAGCTGGAGGAGAGGGTATTCACTTGGATTGGGGGAGAACTTTAACCTGGGTTGCAGATTATTCTGCTAAGTCATCTTGTAGCTGCCTCCGATGAAATCGAGCTAACAGATACTAAAAAAAAAATTTCAAGATTAGGAGGATAGATGCAATTGGTAGTCTTATCAGATTATTTTCAGCTCAGGTTTGCTTTTAAAAACGAATGCATTCTGCATAGTCACACTGCAGGTGATGTGAATTGGGTGCTGCAGCGAATGGGGAGTCTGGGCAGTGCAGAACGGAAACAGTAAAAAAAGGGCGCAGGTGGCAGGTGGACAAATCGGGCGCCGCCATTCACTCCCATAATAAATATCGTTTACTGGGCGCCAAACAGGAAAAAAGGGCACCCGAGAATAATAACGTTTTTCAACGGCGCCCGAAGATTTGTAATGTTTTATAACTGCTTGTGATGATTTACGTTTCCTATTTCAATAAAACATTATTTTAAATGTTATCCCTTACTGTTTGTAAAACATTATTATTCACAAAATAAAGCGATCAGTACGTAACGTAAATTGTAATATATTTTATCCCTTACTGTTTCTAAAACATTATTCTACACACAATACAGTGATCACTAAGGAGGGTCTTAGGTTTAGGCACCACCAGGGGGGTCTTAGGTTTAGGCACCACCAGTGAGGTCTTAGGTTTAGGCACCACCAGGGGGGTCTTAGGTTTAGGCACCATCAGGGGAGTCTTAGGTTTAGGCACCACCAGGGGGGTCTTAGGTTTAGGCACCACCAGGGGGGTCTTAGGTTTTGGCACCAATACGGGGGGTCTAGGGGTTAGGGGTAGGTACAGGGAGGGTTACTTACTAATTTTTTTTTAAACGTTATTATGCATTTCAGTTTTTAAACGGAAGATTAACGTTTTCACAATTGCCGATTTCATGCACATTATTTAATGATTTATAACTTTATAAAACATTATTTATAAACGAAATATAGTACATTATATTTTTACACGTTATCCATGCTTATCGTTTAAAACCCCGCGCCCTTTTTTCCCAGCGCCCCTTTTTAACGTGCGCGTGCAGAACAGTCAGCACTTTTCTGCACCATGTTTGGTGTGAACGGCCCTAATGCACTTTTAATTGACCTACCTGCGTTATCTTGCTGTTTGGTGTTTTTGATGTAGGCTGAGAATTTCGCAAAAATGTCAATTCCGGCTGTGTTGGACTCGCGATGCTTTGCCGCAAGCTTGGGGTATCTGATAGAGGTAAAAAGTACATAATAAGTACACCATGTACAAAACAAATAAAGGAGATGATATCGGTATACAAGACTTTATTCAACTGGTGAGATTCAATCAAACGCAACAGACCTAAACTATCCACATCTTCATATACAAACTGTTCTAGAGGATTGTGTTCTCCATAGGAGCCAATCTCCTTCTGGATGTCAGTTCTGTGGTTCTGCTTAAAGGGACACTTGAAGTGAGATGTATATGGAGGCTGCCATATTTATTTCCTTTTAAATAATGCAAATTGCCTGGCTTTTCTGCTGATCCTCTGCCTCTAATAATTTTAGCCATAAACCCTGAACAAGCATGCAGACAGAAGTTTCTGACTGAAGTCTGACTGGATTTTCCGCGTGCTTGTTTCAGGTGTGTTAGTCAGGCACTGCTGATGCATGAAAGATTGGCAGGACTGCCAGGCAACTGGTATTGTTTAACAGGAGATAAATATGGCAGCCTCCATATCTCACTTCAGGTGTCTAATAAAGCATACCTGAATTGAAATTTTAAAAAGTTAGATACTTACCTCAGTAGTTGGTAGCCTCAGGATATTCCAGAGGCTTCCCAGATCCCCCTCACCCCCAATGTTCCAGCACAGGATCCCTCTTTATCTTTCAGCCGTACTCCTGAATGTGGACGAGCGCATCCAGACTGGGGATGTCAGAACAAGGTTAATGCGTGTCCAGCAGTGTGAAGTTGCATATGCAGGGCTTTTTTACCTCTGAGCTTCATTATACTTAGCAAGCGTGGTTCTAACTCCCAACCAGGATGTGCTCATCCACAGCCATGTCTTGTGCCAAAAGAAACCTATTCCTTTGGCACATGTCGCATAGGTATAGAGAGACCCTGGAACGATGGGCTCTACAAGGGTCTCAGGACTATCCAGAGGAATGATGGGCTCTACAAGAATCTCAGGACTATCCAGAGGAATGATGGGCTCTACAAAGGTCTCAGGACTATCCAGAGGAATGATGGGCTCTACAAGGATCTCAGGACTATCCAGAGGAACGTTGGGCTCTACAAGGTTCTCGGGACTATCCAGAGGAACGATCGGCTCTACAAGGATCTCAGGACTATCCAGAGGAACGATGGTCTCTACAAGGATCTCAGGACTATCCAGAGGAATGATGGGCTCTACAAGGATCTCAGGACCATCCAGAGGAACGATGGGCTCTACAAGGGTCTCAGGACTATCCAGAGGAATGATGGGCTTTACAAGGATCTCAGGACTATCCACAGGAATACTGGGCTCTACAAGGATCTCAGGACTATCCAGAGGAACAATGGGCTCTACAATGATCTCAGGACTCTCTAGAGGAACGATGGGCTCTACAAGGATTTCAGGACTCGCTAGAGGAACGATGGGCTCTACAAGGATTTCAGGACTATCCAGAGGAACGATGGGCTCTACAAGTTTTTCAAGACTATCCAAAGCAACAATGGGCTCTACAAGGATCTCAGGACAATCAAGAGGCTTCCCACTGCTGCAGTATATATTTTTAACTCAATTCAGAAAACCTTTAAAAAAGAATCTGATTGGTTGCGTGGTGGCTTTCTTTGCCTTTTTATTTCGTTTTCCTTCAGAACAGATGGTGTCCATTTCAGGGTGGAGATGGTCAATAAGATGTTATTAATTTTTAGCTAATGCAAATTTTATGTTAATTTACAATTACGCAGCTTGCAGTGTGTTTTGTGTGCCCCAAGGCCTGTTACATGGTTATTTGTGCAGGGGTGCATAATCACCCTAAAGCAACCTCATAAATTGGAAAGGGTTAAACACTTAATGACTGTGCAGCAGTATATCTCTCTATGCCCTGCAGGACATCATCAAAAGTCCCAGGGGTGTAGATAGTCATCTTCTGCTTACCATGCGTCCCACACGCATGCCCCTGAAGCCACCCGTTACAGCTCAGATTGGTGAATGGGAACATGTGTTCCCTGATTCATGAATGATCAGTGCTGTAACCAACAGGACTGATCATTCAATTAAAGACTGTAAAAAAAAAACCTTTCACTTTCCTTTTGCCTTACAATGCTTCAGCTAGTGGACAAATTTAATAGTACAGCACAAAAAATAAATAAATAAAAAGCCCATTAACCTTTTCTGTCCCCTCCCCACCCCAATAGTTATCAAAATAAAAAATACATGGAAATAAAGAGAATACATACATTAAAAGAGAATACATAAATTGTTACTTGCTATCTTAAGTTATGTTAGCTGTTTGTATATGTATGCTATTAGTGTATGGTATATTGTTGTTATTTTTGCAAATTAGGGCTTGTAATTATTTATTCAGTACAATGAGAAAACCAAAAACACAACTTTATTTCCAAATAAAATATTGTCACCATTTAAGCTTACAATATTGTCATACATTGTACTAGGAACATAGTTTCAATTTTGTGATAACAAGGACAAATAAATGTATGGGTTTTATCAACAGTAGCATTGTTTATTTTAAAACTAGGGGGGTTGAAAATGGAGAAATAGTGTATGTTTTTTCATTTTTTTCCCTTATTTTTTCTCTTAAACTGCATAAAAAAATAAATAGTGCTGATAAAGTTATTGGCGAATGAATAGGAGGAGCACTGAAATGTGAAAATTGATCTGGTCCATATGGGGGTCCCAACCTGCGGTGGTCTAGTGGTTAAACGCAGCTCTCTTATGAAGCCATGTCTGGGAGCTTCAAGCTTTATTGCCTCCTATTAACACCCCAGGCTGTGGGACAAATGATGATACTGCAATTGGCGTTGCAAATGCTACTGCACAATCACTACTACACAAAATCGATCTCATTATTGAAGGTGAGTAGATCGGACATGTTGGAAATTATTTGGACTCGTTGATCTGATGAGAACTTGCATCATATGTACCTAATACAGTGCAGTACTACTTGCAACCACAGGAGGGCAGAGGATACCAAGAAATGGCACGTCCAAGGTTCAGGCTCAGTCTCTATGGGCAGTGTTTCTAAGCCTTTCAATTGAATTGTTCACCTTTTTTGAAAATTATAATTCCACAAAACTTTTTTGTACTTTACTATTATTAAAATGTTGGTGTTTTTTTCAAATTATGTTTGCAGCCAGATAACTCTTTCAAAAACATTCTGAAGCTGCATTAAACATTATTTTCCAGCCTGCAATCTGTACTTGCTTTGTGGAGTATGGACTCAGGGCCGGAGCTACCATAGGAAAAAATGGTCAATTGCCCCAGGGCCTGTAGGGGCCCCCAAGGTATCCCTCCCCCATCTTAACTGTTGCTCCCGAGGGACTCTGCAGAGTCTGTTAAGTTGGGAGGTGATTGGGGGAGGGTCAGCATCCAGCTCAGGGGCCCAGGAGGGAGACTTGACTGCAACAAAGGGCCTCTAATGACGCTTTTTGGTCGGAGGATGTCTGTTGGGGGGCCCCCAGGCTAATCTTGCCCTAGGGCCCAATTGTTACTTGAATTGCGCATGGCAATATTTACCTCAGGCGCAGTACAGGCTTCCCCTGGGGCACTGTTGTACTGTGCAGGCAACTCACGCCTGCTCAGTAGAGCAAACGCGATCGGACTTGACTATTTCCACCAGAGCCCAAGGGGAAGCCTGTACTGCATCTGGAGTGGTTAGGATTTAGGAGTGGTTAGGGTTAGGGTGAAGTAGTTATGGCTAGACAGTGGGGTTAAAGTGGTTAAGTTTAGCAGCAGAAGTGGAGTGGTTAGGGTTAGGCAACGGGGGTGGAGTAGTTAGGGTTAGGCAGCAGAGGTGGAGTGGTTAGGGTTAGGCAACGGGGGTGGAGTAGTTAGGGTTAGGCAGCAGAGGTGGAGTGGTTAGGGTTAGGCAACGGGGGTGGAGTAGTTAGGGTTAGGCAGCAGAGGTGGAGTGGTTAAGGTTAGGCAACGGGGGTGGAGTAGTTAGGGTTAGGCAGCAGAGGTGGAGTGGTTAGGGTTAGGCAACGGGGGTGGAGTAGTTAGGGTTAGGCAGCAGAGGTGGAGTAGTTAGGGTTAGGCACCAGGGCGGGGGGGGGGGGGGGTCCTTAGGATTAGGCATAAGTAGAAGGAGGGTTCAGAGAGTAGGCAAGGGTTCCGGGTGATCGCCTCTCCTGCACTTCCTAGTTAGTTTGCAGCTATCCTTAAGCCAGCCAGTCACTATGCAGCCTTAGTCTCCGCATGGCTATTGGCTGGCTGCACAACTCCTGCAAACTAACCAGGAAGTGGAGGAGATGCCAGGACCATGTAATGTATAGTAATGACGCCGGTTATGATTTTGTTACCAACGTGATTTAATGCCTTTAGAAATGTTCTAAACCGTTAAACAATGTTAGTAACTAGATGTCATTACCAGCATCACCCTGCACTGTTTTTTGCGGCCCGATTTTTAAATGTATCCAAACTAATGTTCAATACACGATTGTTAAGGGTGATAGTAATTGTGCCTATATAAGCATGCTAAGTAATAAGTCCCTTATTGCTTCATGTGAAGTGTGATATCTGTGACAGGTCCTCTTTGTAATAACCATTGTCTCTCTTCAGAGTTCTGGCATACAGAAGTAAATGAGCTGCAGCCGGGGACAGGTGATAACAGATAATGTCTGGAGCTGCACATGGCTGCAGGTGTGACTACAAAGCGCTGTACACACCACCGCCAGACATGAAAGGCCTGCAGGAAGAAGAGATACAACAAACAAAAAAAGTGACAATTTCTCATGAGAGGGTGAAGCAGCCATTGTCACGCGTCAGTGACACAGCAGACAGGAGCAAACAAAGCGCCACAGAGAGGTAGAGATGTGCTGTGCATTTGTGTGTCAGCTTTTGTATCTCCCCGGATACACCAAGTATGAGGCTTCCTCTCCAACTGGCTCCACCCCCTTTAGACTCCATTCACAACTCATATTTAGAGGTGTGGATAGAGAATGTACTATTTACAGCTGCTCCAGAGTTCCCATAGACTGTAGACAGAGAGAGGCATAGCTCCCAACTGTCCCTCTTTCGGAGGGACAGTCCCTCTATGGGAGCCCTGTTCCTCTTTCCTCCTCATTTGTCCCTCTTTCAGGACTTTGTCCCTCTTTCTATGTAAATATATAGAGTTCTCTACTAAAAAAGTGTTTGACTCTAAACTTTATTCCCATCCTTTAAATTGATATATTAATAGTTTTAAAATTTTAATATTAAGAAAAATGAACCTGGATAGAAAGGACCAGTATGGTTTGAATTATAAAACAACATATTTTTCTTATGAAATCTTTATGGTATGCATGACTTGGGGGGTTGTGCTGTGGGTGTGGTCAGGGGTGTGGCAGGGGCGTGGCTTAAGTGTCCCTCTTTTTCATCTCAAAAAGTTGGGAGGTATGAAAATGTACCTAGTTGAGGGCTGCATTCTGCTTAAGAGCTCATTCATACACATCAACTGACCCATCAGAATCCACAAATGTTTTATGGGTCCCACGCAAGGTACATCTCAGAGTTCCTCTGAGGTCCTACACATGTACCCGAGGCGAACCTCGTGTTAAAAGTCAAATACTAACTTCAGAAATGGGATGCCTCTGAATCTTCTAGAGGCTTACTATGCTGTCTTCCAGTCCACCATTTCGGAGTGTGGACCCCCCAAAGGAATTCAACAACAAACAAACACAGAACATTTATATCGCGCTTTTCTCCTGGCGGACTCAAAGCGCCAGAGCTGCAGCCACTAGGACGCGCTCTATAGGCAGTAGCAGTGTTAGGGAGACTTGCCCGAGGTGCTGGCTTACAGAACAGGCAGAGCCAAGATTTAAACCCAGGTCTCCTGTGTCAGAGGCAGAGCCCTTAACCATTACACTATCCAGCCACACACAAGAACTTGCTGAATTTCATACTTGCGACCACGCTCTCGTTCAAGTGCGTCCAAACTGTGCCTGCGCGAGCACAGCCACACTTGCTCAGTAAGCTAGAACCGCTCATGCATGAGCGGTAGTAAGACGCTACATGAGCAGTTCTAGCTTACTGAGCACCATTGGCAAAAGGTGGACCACCCAAAGAAACTCAACAAGAGCTTGCTGGAAGGTGAGATGGTTCAACAGAAGTCCTCCCTTCTCCTGAGTCCTCACATGTATGCAGGTGGATCGCTACATTTTTGCAGAGGCTGGCCGATTACATGGCTGAGGGACAGGAGAAGGTGTGATTGGAGACCAGAAGGTTGAAACAACTTGAGGACCTTCCAGGGCTCAGGAAATCTGCATCACTCACTGTAGACTATGACTACCACCTCCTCAGCAATACACTTCAGATTACTTTAACTATGGAACGGTCAGAATGTGAGAATGACTTTAACAGAGCAGTTTATAGGAATACAGATATATGGGGTAATCGCTGTACCTAGGAGGTGCCAATATCTCCTCAAGGAACTCTTCTATCTTGTTCACATCTGTCTTCACCTCTCCATTAAAGGTGAGGAATGGAGGATGTGTGCCCGGTGCTAGGTTGTGGAGATCTGCTGGTTTTCTGTAATCATAAAAATAGGCATAAGACATGATACAGAGGTTCAGCTAAAAAGCTACAGGACACCAACAAAGAATGAACATTATCATGCTGCAGCATCTAGTAGTCCTGTTTAAAGGATACTCGAGGTGACATGTGACATGATGAGATAGACATGGGTATGTACAGTGCCTAGCACAGAAATAACTATGCTGTGTTCCTTTTTTTCTTTCTCTGCCTAAAAGAGTAAAATATCAGGTATGTAAGTGGCTGACTCAGTCCTGACTCAGACAGGAAGTGACTACAGTGTGACCCTCACAGATAAGAAATTCCAACTATAAAACACTTTCCTGGCAGAAAATGGCTTCTGAGAGCAAGAAAGAGGTAAAAAAAGGGTAATTTCTAATCAGTGAGGGTCACATTGTAGTCACTTCCTGTCTGAGTCAGGACTGAGTCAGCCACTCACATACCAGATATTTAACTCTTTCAGGCAGAGAAAGAAAAAAAGGAACGCAGCATAGTTATTTGTGTGCTAGGCACTGTACATACACATGTCTATCTCATCATGTCACATGTCACTTCGGGTATCCTTTAAGCCCTGGACAATGTTTAATAACATGGAATATAACTAGTGCTGCGTACTAATGTCCACAAACGCAAATTTTTATTTTATTTTTTTTTAAATACAGCGATTTTTTGCAAAATTAATTTCAGTGAAGGATCAAAATTTTCCATCAAAAGACCACCATAGAGGCACAATGAGAAGGAGATCTGTAGACCTTTATGGAGTACCCTGAAGACCATCTTGTTATCTGAAGCTTTCAACAGGGGCATAACTAGATGGGAGCAGCTCCTGTGAGGCAACTTCGGGTATACGGACGTGCACAGAAGCGTGGGCGCATTGCAACATCGTCGCCATCAACATTTTTTAAATCCTTGTGTCACCACCGCCACACGTCAACGCAGATACGGAAGGTAATGCCATTTTGGATGCGCCTCAGATTGAACACTTCCGGCATACCGCAAGTAATATGAAAGCACCCTTACACTTTCATTGCCGCGACGCACCGCGCCAGTGTGAAAGGGCCCTAAGGATATTAAGGACACCAACGGGAGGCAAGGGTAGGGGTATGAACATGGCGGGGGGGGCTATCAAAGTTTCACTGCAGATCCCCATGAATTAAGATACGGAAGGTAATGCCATTTTGGATGCGCCTCAGATTGAACACTTCCGGCATACCGCAAGTAATATGAAAGCACCCTTACACTTTCATTGCCGCGACGCACCGCGCCAGTGTGAAAGGGCCCTAAGGATATTAAGGACACCAACGGGAGGCAAGGGTAGGGGTATGAACATGGCGGGGGGGGGCTATCAAAGTTTCACTGCAGATCCCCATGAATTGTAGTTACGCCACTGGCCTTCAAGTGGCACCTCCAAGCCAATTTGTTGGTTGTGTTGCCGGTAATCCACAAAACCAAACCTACCATTCTAGACTCCTAAAGTAAAATCACTTGAAGGCTCAATATTTTTCCACTGAAGCCTGAGCAGGTTCGTGCCACTATGCAAGGTTTTTTCAAACCACGCAGGTGTACTTTATTCCCATAGGAGAGGTGCTATGTGACATGCTGGTGATGCATTTCTCTATTCACCTCTACAATACAAGCCTGGGCAGCACAGATTCCAGTACCATGGCACGGTGCGTGGAGATCACATCCTCCTTAGGGATGAGTGGGTAGAGGAGTTGGGAGTGAAGTGGGTTTCTTATAAAAACCTGGAGCCTGACTTTTAAACCCTGCCAAACCCAAATACAAAAAAAGGAAGCAGGTCTTGGAAAATGGTTCAGCATAAGCACGTAATACTAATCACTACCTGCCACCAATTTCCATAAATGGTGGGATTTGTGGCCTCCTGTGCTTGCCAAGCACATGGCGATGTTCAGAGCTATGACTGCTCTGACACACACTGTCTACTTCCGGTAGCTCTGGTTTCCATTTACTAACAACAGGCAGCATGTAAGCTCCACCGAGGCTTACATCTGAAAATGGCGCCTGTGAATAATGGCGTACGGTGTTGCCGCTAATCCGTTTGCCGCTTATCGCTATTTAACGTTAAAGCCTTATTGTTATTTAGCGTTAACACACAGAACCCTCTCTGTACCTATCCCTAACCCATAACCCCCCCCCTGGTGGTGTATAACCCTAACCACCCCCCCCCTGGTGGTGACTAACCCTAACCCCCCCCCCCCCCCCCCCTGGTGGTGCCTAACCCTAACCACCCCCCTGGTGGTGCCTAACCCTAACCACTCCCCTGGTGGTGCCTAACCCTAACCACCCCCCTGGTGGTGCCTAACCCTAACCACCCCCCTGGTGGTGCCTAACCCTAACCACCCCCCTGGTGGTGTATACTGTACTGTAACTATACCTAACCCTACTCTCACACAGAACCCTCCCTTTACCTATCCCTAACCCTAAGACCCCCCCCCCTGGTGGTGCCTAACCCTAAGACCCCCCCCCCTGGTGGTGCCTAACCCTAAGACCCCCCTGGTGGTGCCTAACCCTAAGACCCCCCCTGGTGGTGCCTAACCCTAAGACCCCCCCTGGTGGTGCCTAACCCTAAGACCCCCCCTGGTGGTGTCTAACCCTAACCACCCCCCTGATGGTGCCTAACCCTAACCACCCCCCTGATGGTGCTTAACCCTAAGACCCCCCCCCCCAGTGGTTACATGAAATCCATTCACCATTTTGCAGTTAAATAACGTCTGCAGTTTGGCTTATGTAGGGGGCTAATGATAAATAACGTTAGTGTGTGCCACTATTGATAAATAACGTTAGTGTGTGCCGTTTTTCTGCTTTTTTCCCTGTGCGCCATTATTATGCAGTACTAACGATAAATAGCGATAAGCGTATCTTTTTAATGCTGCGCCATTTTTATGCATAGGCGCTGTGCGCCATTATTCACTGATCCGCCACCGAGTGTTACTCTATGGAATCACCACAGCTGGATCTACATTGGGTTGCTGTGGTCTGAGGATAAACAGGTTGAGGCTGTATACCCCAGGACCTATTGTTATTATTACTGATTTATAAAGCGCCAAAATAATCTGTGGTGCTGTACAAAGTAAGAAACGAACATGGGGTACGTAATAATACAGACAATGACGTACACCAATATACAAGATACATAATTGGTACAAAATACAGAATACAAGATACGGAATTGGTGATTACAGTGACAAAAGTAACATGATGAATATAAAATGTATAATGAATTCCAAAAGGGGGAGAGAGCCCTGCCCTTGTGAGCTTACAGTCTTAAGGAAATTGGGGGGGGGGGGGGGGGGGAGAGAAGAGGTGGGGTATTGTACAATATTCATACCTAGAAGCAGTGTGTTTTTAGGTTATCTAGTAAGGAATGCAATTTGGCATTAGGTCAAAGGGGGAATGGCCTAAGGTAAAGTGTATGTGTGTCGGAAAAAGTGAGTTTTGAGGGAACGTTTAAAGATATCTAAGGTTGG